>NC_081431.1:85929191-86229191 GCF_949786415.1 Peromyscus eremicus | reverse complement strand
CTGCATGCTACATCATCATCATCCAGCAATAAACCCCGAGATCTACAACAGCAATCTGCCTGCATATATATACTGGTGCAACAGTGGACAAATTGGAGTAGCCAACCACTTTTTGATTGGGTTTAAGGCCCACTCCATGAGATGGATCCCACACTTGACACTGCCAAAGTGGCCAAGACCTGAAACTAGATAGGTAACCAGCCTTTGGGAAAACCCACGACTATTATTTCACTAAAAGAACACAGTAATAAGATGATTCCTGATGACATATCCTATATATCATATATACGTACTTCTATACCCATAGAGCAGTGCCTCACTGATGACATATCCTATATATCATATGTATATACTTCTATACCCACAGAGCAGTGCCTCACTGATGACATATCCTATATATCATATATACGTACTTCTATACCCATAGAGCAGTGCGTCATGGATGACATATCCTATATATCATATGTATATACTGCTATACCCACAGAGCAGTGCCTCACTGATGACATATCCTATATATCATATGTATATACTGCTATACCCACAGAGCAGTGCCTCACTGATGACATATCCTATATATCATATGTATATACTGCTATACCCACAGAGCAGTGCCTCACCCAATTCACATCAGAGAAGCTTCTTCTTGCTGCAGATGGGAATTAACCATGGAGACCCACAAGTGGACAATGTGCAGAGAATGACAGACTTTGGAGCACTCAGCCCTGAAGGGGATGGATGTCTTCATCAAATCCTTTACCTCGGCTCAGGGAGTGAGCTACGTAGAACCGTCGGAGGAAACAACTGTCCAGAGTAGAGATGGCCCCAAGGAAACTGTCTGTCAGACCCCACGTGACTGATACACACAGGAACTCACAGAGACTGTGGCACCAGGCACAAGACCTGTACAGGTTGAAACCAGATGGGATCCCAGTACTGAGAGGGGGAAGCAGACATCAGGTCCCACTGCCAGCCAAGAAGCTGTCTGCAAGTGACACCCACTGTCAAAGGAAAAAAATCAATTCTCTCTAATGGAGTGGCCCTGGGTATATCATAAGATGACAGCTTAATTCTGGTCACTTATCTTTCTCCACACTCCAGGGCAGGCCGTGTACCCAGATGAAATTGCCCTACAGAAAACAAACTCAATGGTAGTTTTGCTTTGTTGTGGCATTTTTTGTCTTACTGGTCTTTTGGTTGTTTTGATTTTTGTTTTTTGTGGGGTTTTTCATTATTTATTTCTTTGCTGTCTTTTTGTTTCTTATTTTTATGTTTGAAAGAGAGAGTGAGAAAGAACAAAGCTAAATAGGCAGGGAGGTGGAAAGGATCAGGGAACAACTGAGGGAGGCATAATCAAAATATATGAAAAAATTAATTTAAAAAATTCATCTATTGAACTTGCACCAGACATGTAGGAAATAATTCATAATGCAAGAACACAGAAGACAAAGTCAGCCCTGGAAGGCCACACAGTGATCTAGGGAGTGATAACAGCTGGTCTATGGGAGGAAGAACTGGCCAGGGCAGGAAGCAGTTGGGTAGACAACCCTTTTCTGACATCCTGTACCTCCTGACTTACACGTGACTACAAACACCTTGGATTCTGAAAATCACCACAGGAATGCTTGTCAGTTTGAGTTAGAAGCAATCTAGATCAGTAGTTCTCAACTTCTGGGGGCATCAGAAGGCCCTTTCACAGGGGTCACCTAAGATCATCAGAAATATCAGTATTTACATTACAATTCATAACAATAGAAAAATTATAGTTGTGAAGTAGCAATGAAAATTTTATGGTTGGGGTCACCACATGAGGAACTGTATGTATGAAAGGGTTGCAGCATTAGGAAGGTCAAGAACCACTGATCTAGATTATAGAGATTTTACTAAAAAGGGGGAAAAAAAACCTGGAGAAAAACAATGCCTTAGAGGAGAAAGATAAGTGACCAGAAGTAAGTTATCATCTGACTGAACCTCTGAGCCTATGTTTGACTATAAATACAGAGGCCAAGCAGAGAACTGCTTTTCTATAGAAAGTTGCACTTGGATATAATTAGTCCAATATAATTAATATTTAAACTCAACCTGTAGATAGCTTTCCTTTTAAATTGACGTGTACTAACTTCATTGATTTTTTCCAAATAGATTTTGGATTTAGTTACAAGAATTCATAACTGGAGAAACTAGAGTTTAAAAACAGATGGAAATATAACTAGCCAGAGCGCCCCAATTTTATGTGTGAGAATGTGCAGCCCAAGCTTCCTGCTGGTCTGTTTCTGGGGAGGCTAGAACCAAGTGGCTTTAATGGCCACCTCTCCCGCTCCTCTGAACCCTTTGATGGTGCTCTGCCCCAAACCAGAACTGACATCCTAGCTTTTAGAACAACATTTCCTAAATGATTGTTGCTGAATCTAATTCCAGGACTTGGATACTGGTTCCTGGTCCCTGCTGCTATATATGTACATTAGAGAAGCAGGCCAACCCCACCTACCTGCATCCTGACCTAGCTGTTTTCCATCACTTTACTTCCTGAAGAACAAATACTTTTGTTCGGTCCACTTAACCCAGCCTTCTCCCCACATTTTGGAGATCCTTACAACTAAGTACACGCTCTTTCACTGCACGCTAGTGACAAGAACACCAGGCAGGCTTGTTGGGTACAGCTGAGCCAGGCTGAAGCACACGGCTGATTCTGAGGTTGTGTTCCTCCCTTGCTGGTTAAGAGCTGATCTATATTCAGAGGGAAGTCTATTTTCAGCTTATAGCCACCGATTAAAAATAATTTATAGTCTATCGCTCGAGGATGAGCTTACAGCATGTCCAGAGCATGCACAACATACATAAGAATAACTTCTGAAGGGAATGCAGGAAGCTACATTCAAGAGTCAAGAAGATACAAACCATGAGACTTGACACAGGATCAGCTGATGTGGTACTGAAATCCCACATACAAGTTGTACTGACCAAATTCCATTGCTGAAAACCTATTTCATGTGCTTAAAATAAATTTCCACAAAGATTACAGAAAGTTACTACATTACAACTGTGGTCCCTATGCAGTTCAGTGGCCCCAAAGGGAAGAACCAAGTACCAGCTTCACAGCCACCTTGGTTTCTGGGATGTGGCAGCCACCAATGGCCAAGGCATGGACCCAGGCCCAGGCTCAGCTAGGCCAAATCTTACTTATATTGTAGTGTGGGTTTCTCATTAGCTGACTGAAAACTAGTTGGCAACATAGGGATTTAAAGGCCAGCCTGGGACACATGAGACTATGTCTTAAAAAACAAACAGAAAAAAAAACAAAAAAGACCCAGAACCCTAACTGTATCAAGGAATCTGTGAATTTGAAATCTGTAAATTATGGCCACTGGAGAAAACTAGCTGAATAAAACATGATCTTACCCTTTCAACTTGTTCTATTAAGTTTTATAACTACAATGATTATAATACTTTTATGAGACATACTGCAACTATAATTTTGCTTTATTTTTAAGAAACAATATGAATAAAATTTAGTGTACTAAGCTCAATAATAAAACTATTCTTTCTATACCAAAAGTAGACTCTATAGTCTATGAGCTGGAGAGCCAGCTCAGTGGGTAAAGTACTTTCCCTGCAAGGCTGATAACTGAGTGTCTCCACAATCCACGTAAAGGTAGAAGACAACCAATTCCACACAAGTTGTCCCCTGGCCTCCAGCATGTCATGGTATGCACATGCCCAAACATACATCATACACACACAATAATATCAATAAATTAAGTTTTAAAATAGGATATTGGGCTCAATTTGCAGTAAAGACTTTTATAGGTTTATTAATCATTTGGAACCAGGAATTCTCTTTTGGAAATTTGAAATGTGTGTGTATGTGTTTTTTTTTTTTGGTGTGTGATATATATATTTTATATATATATATATATAATATATATATTATATATATAATCTCTAAAATACCCATTTATACTTACAAAACAAAATAACTTTTTTTTCAACAACAATTTGGACACATAAAGAACACTTGCTATTACTTGAACTCCAATCATCTGCCTCCTGAAAAACCAGTAATTACTGTATCTGTTTGTAATGGAGGAGCTTGATATGGAACATGCTACAGCATAAGACAAAGAATCAAAAGAAACTAATTTAATAACAGCACCTGAAGCAAAGGTTTGAAAGTGTTGAGGGCTGCAGAAATGGTTCAGCAGCTAAGAACATTAGCTGCTTTTGCAGAGAACCAGGGTTTGGTGCTCAGCATCCACAGGACAGCTCACCACCTCCAGTTCAAGAAGATCCAGTGCCCTCTTCTGGCCTTCACAGATTTGCATCAAATGCACTTGTTTGTTTTTTTGAGAAAAGGTTTCTCTGTATAGTTTTGGTGCCTGTCCTGGATCTCACTCTGTAGACCAGGCTGGCCTTGAACTCACAGAGATTCGCCTGGCTCTGCCTCCCGAGTGCTGGAATTAAAAGCATGCACCACCACTGCCTGGCCTGCACTTTATTTTTAAGAAACAATACTCATACAGAGGAAAAAAATAAATAGAATTTAAAGGGAGGTACATTTATTTCTGTGTTATACAGAAAATAGCAGAAAAAGAAGGAACTCCACAGGAACAGGAACCACTGATTCCAGAACCCAGAAATCCAAGGAAAAAACCAGAACAGGATTAGCTTTCACTCTGTAAAACCTATTTTGTAAGAGTCAAAATCTGAGAATTTTAAATGTCTATTTCTAATCCCTCCTCCTCTCACCCTACAGGGCTGAGTCATGATGGTTAGTGTCAATTCTCAACTTGACAGGCTCTAGAGTCACCAGTGAGCCAGGCCTCTTGATTAAATTAAGGGATGTGGAAAGACCCATCTTACTTGTAGGCAGGCCCACCTGAACTGCATGAACAGCGAAAGTGAGCTAAGCACAGGCATGCATAGCCCCTCTCTGCCAGCTGTGGTACAGTGACCAGCCAGCAGCTCCAAGCCCCGCTGCCCTGGCTTCTTCCCCATGATGGACTGACTGTATCTTGGACTGTATCTTGAACTGTGAGCTAAAATCAATCCTTTCTCCCTTGAGTTACTTTGGTCAGGGTATTTTAGCACAGCAGCTGAAAATAACTAAGGTATAAGTAATGAAAATTAGGGCTTCACACAATTTATCTATTTGCATTTTAAACAGAATATTTAAAAAGTAAGCAAGCATATAAACAAACAAAAACACCATAGCAAAAGAGGAAGTATCTACATCTAAGAGTTGCATTATATTAAGCCGGGCACAGAAACTAAGAGAAACCAGGTTAATGTGGAGTCTCTGTGCTGGCATGTCACCCTGCACGGTATACAAGAAAGCCCCCATAGCACAGCCCCCACAGTGTTTAGGAAGCCAAATCTGCTGACTTGGAGCCTGGATGGAGTCCATGATCACCCACAAACCTTGACTTCTGGGAGCTGCATAACTTCAGGAAAGACTTCGATGCAATTGGAGTGAGCAATCACTGTGTGCATGCGCCTGCAATTCATGATCGTTGTTGGGATGGCTTTCAGTTTATTCCCACTGATATCAATTTCTTCAAGTTCCTCTAGTTTTGCCATTTTACTAAAAGAAATGGATGGGAGAATTATCAATTAACTACAAGACCATTTAAATGGACAGACACAATGAAAAAAAGAACTCATGACTTTAAAGATTCACTTACAATAGTCATTTTGATAAATATTTTTCACTGTTGCTTAAGTAGGAAAATTTTTATCACTTCTTTCCTCTTACAGAACAAAAACTTAAGTTCAACTCTTAAACTGATAAGAAGGAAAATGGTGGTTCTTCTCCTCTTAAAACTTTTTTTGCTATGTAGCTTAGTGGGAATTCCAATGGAAATCCTACTTAAAGAGCAAACATCAATCCATAACTGCTTTGAGCTTAGGCTGAGTATGACTTCTTTGTGTTGGAGATGAATACTCCAGACTGCAGAGAATACGACAAAGCTCCTACTAGGTATGTTTCTGTCCTCAGACCCAGCACCTAAACCAAAGTGCTGGAGCGGGGTAGGTTGAAAGCTATACAATTCATCTCTTCTTCTGGAGAGCCTAAATTCAAGATGGCTACAAAAGAAACGACTTTCATGTCTTATTCATCATCTATGTAATGCATCATCTCAACCTTAGTAACATGTTTTAACATAATTTAGTATTTTATTTTAAAATATTTTTATTTTTCAAACATCTGTAATTTTAATAATTAAACTAAGCAACTAGGTGACAATTTCAGAGTTCCATGCTTTCTCTGTAGTCTGGAGGACAGAACAAGTTCTTCACCATTACATCATCCACTCCTTAGATCCATTTTCCACCCTAGTGATAAGTGACCAAGTAATGTGAGAATTCTTATGAGTTTACCATTCCTGATATTTTTTCTACTCATGATTCTACTTGTTGCAATACATTTAAAAAAGTGTATCAAGAAATACTGTTGCTGTATGAACTCTCAAATGTTAAAGATTCTCTTTCTTGTCTTTATATAAACATATGCCTCATATATGACAATGACTAAGTTTTCTTATGAAATCATATCCTTTGATATTATAAAGCACATCCACCAGGCTCTGTGGTTATACTACAAATAACAATATAGAGTATGAAGTAATTTATGATAGCTGGAATTCATATATTATTTTAATATGCTGTCCTTCACATTTGAAAAGAAATGTAAAGAAATCAATAGATAATGAGGCATGAAACAAGATGAACAGTATGGAAATTAGGCCCAAGGAAGGAAAGGTTTTCATTTCTCGACACAGACAGAAGATGGCTCAGCAATGGCTTGATTACTGGAATATGCTCACAGCCATCTCGTTAGTGGTCTACTCCAAGGAGACAGGCCGTTTCTACAGGAGACATTACACATCACAACTCTAGGGGAGGGAAATCACAGCAAGATTAATTTTTACCAACTACATAAAAATCTGTCATATACTTCAGGCTGGTGATTGACACCTGGCATGTTACCCATGGGGGCACAGTCTCAGAGTCAATGATCACTTTTCATACAGAATTTACAAATATACCACCAAAAATCAGACAAGAGAAGCCCCTTCAGGCACATTACTATGTAGTGACTGTGCCCACTGCCAGAGCATTACCTTTGCATTCCCCTGTAAGGTACAAATGCATAGAAGTAGCAATTTAACCATCAACATCAAATGAGGGGGTAATGGGAATGAAAACCACATTAGCAAAACCAAAGCAATGTCTGAAGTCAACACACACATGGATCTTCCTTCCTCCTGCAAAAGCTTCAACAGATGGGGAGTTGCTCTGGGCAGCCGAAGGAATATTATTTTGATTCTATACTGATCTGCACTGACCAGCAGAACACCAGAAGGTTAATGTTTACTTCTTTGATGAACAGGTGTGTGTTCCAGTCCTAACTTGTAAGAAAAATGTCAGTGAAATAAAAACAGAGTAAATCTTCTTGGCGAGCTCAGTGCATGAGCTTCTGCACAGTCAGACAGGATGCTACTGCTCCCCCAGACAGAGATTTAAAACAACTGGACCTTCTGAAGCCACTCTTTATAATGCCAAGCCATTTCTATGTTTGTACAGGTCACCACTATACTTTTGTCTTGTTACTTTCCTTTCTTCCTCCCCCCTCCTTTTTGTGGGGCAAAAGATCGAACACTGGCCTCTGCAGTGCTATACTATCTGGGGTTTTAAGTGTCTCTGTGTGTTTATGTGTGGTATATATGCATGTGGCAGCGAGTAGAGGCCACGTTGGATGTCTTCCTCTAGCCCTCTCCACTGAACCTTCTGAGACAGTCACTAGTTAGTGGTCTACTATGAAGGAAACAAAAAGTGTGAGGACTTCTTACTTGAACATGGAGCTCACCAATTGGCTAGGCTCGCCAGCCAGTGAGCAGAATCTGCCTGCCTGGCTTCCAGAGCTGGGGTTACAGCACATGTTAGCATGCATGCTTTTCTGTGAGCACTGGAGACTGACACTGGGGTCCTCACGCTTGGGCTGCAAGCACTTTGCCCACTGGGCCAGCCCTCAGACCAGGGAGGAATAAAAAATGGCTTCCTGGTTTACATGCCAACTTTTTCCCCAGAAAAATGAACAAATAATTTAATTGTAGGTAGTATTTACTAAGTGTTCAAAAAAATGTCATAAAGACTACAAATGCATTGTTTTATTAAATACTATATAAAAATGAATAGGTACAGTTTAAGATAATATCAAAAGTTATTACTAAATTGCTACAACAAGGGAGTTTGCATTAAGTACTAAATATGAGGTAAATCTTATAACACGTATTTTTAAAATATCACTGTTTGTTTATGTGTATGAGTCTCTGTGTGTGCACATACATGTAGGTACTTGGGGAGGACAGAAGAGAGTGTTAGATACCCTAGAATTGGAGGTACAGACGGTTGATCCAGACTTGGGGCATTCGGAATGAAACTTGGGTCTTTTGAAAGAGAGGTAAGCAACCCTAACTACTGAGTCACTTCTCTCTCTCTCTCTCTCTCTCTCTCTGTGTGTGTGTGTGTGTGTGTGTGTGTGTGTGTGTGTAAATATTTTTAATTACATGAGCCTGTTTAAAAAGTAAAAATTAATAAAGAAAAACTTTCCTTTGTCACTCTAGAGAAATTTATTCTTAGAAGTACTGATAACATTGTCCAGCAGGATAATATTATTTGGTAAGATTTGACTGCCAACTCTTTTTTTAAAAGTAATTTATGAATTTATATTTATTTTATGTGTGAACATTTTGCCTGGATACATACGTGTGCACCACTTGCATGGTGCCTACAGAGGTCAAAGAGGGTGCTGGATCCTCTGGGACTGGAGTTCTGGATAGTTGTGAGCTATCATGTGATTGCTGGAAACCCGACCCCAGGTCCTCTGCAGGAACAACAGGTGCCATCTCTCCAGTCCCCCACATTCCAACTCTTAAACACATTAGTGTTTTTTGCTTTTTGTTTCTCAAATAAAACTGACTAGCTAAAGAGAAACAACAGAAAAAATGGCTACTAAAAATATATCTTATTTGAAAATCTTACGAATATTCTAGTGATTTGGTTTTTGGAAATATTTGTATTAGAAAAACCAATACAGTTGTTCTAAGGGAATGCTTGCTGACTGCAGCTTGCATAAAAGATAACCGAATGAGGGAGGAAGAGCAAACATACTTATATTACCTTGAACTAAGGCTTCCTCTGTGATGTCTCCCCCTTCTGTGAACACATATGTAAAAGCATGGCTTTACAACCCTCTGTTACCTTGCTGGGAAGCTCTGAAGCCGGTTATAGGCCATGTGCAGGATCTTCAGACGTGGGTGCCCTGTTAACAAAGGCACACACTTATCGGTGAGGCTGTTGTTTGTCAAGTACAACTCCTGTAAGATACTGCTTGTCTCCTCAGAAAGCGTGGCTGGAGGCAAAGTTTCCAGTTTGTTTGCAGATGCATTCAGGAATCTCAGGCTGCAGAAACAAAATGCAGAAAGTCCATTGATAAACTGGAGCTCTAGTTCAGATACCTCAGAAAATCCAGAAGCTACACGAACAGGAAAAGGTGGGAGCTAGATTTAGAAACAGGAACAAAAAGACAGGTCCTAGCATCTGGGAATTTAATTCAGCAGACATAGGGAGAGAATCCTTGCAGTAATCAGGTTCCAAATCATCCAAAGAGAAAGGCAGGACAAGGTGGAATGGAATGTACCATAGCTCTGTTCTCATAAGTAGCTTTTGCAACAACCAGGTACGGGGTGCTCAGCACACAGGGTCACCCACCAAAGTCTGTGGACAACTCCACCTGCCCACCATGGGGATCCGCCATATGGAAACACACCAGTCTCAGGGTGCAAAAATATCTTTGTTTAACAACTGGTCAATATGCAGAGAAGGGCCTAGCCCTAACTAAGACATCCAAATCACACCCCTTCCTCCAGGCTCAGAGATCATCATGAAAGAGGGGACAGAAAGAGATGGAGTGGTAGATGTCTATAAAAAAATCATGTTTTCCAGACACAGTAGGGCAAGTGAACACATGAAGTCACAGCAGTTGTGATAGCACCCATAAGGCCTTTGCAAGCTCAAGCCAGAAAAACAAACCCAGCATGAAGGAGACAGGTGGGCATAAAGTCCCACCCCTAGCTGAGGAGCTACTGGCTGTTCAGAGGGGGACAGTCAGTTTTCTTTAATGGTGTGTTCTCTGGTAAACTAGCCATGCTCTAGGGCAGCCCCCTCCAAGAATATTTGGGAAACATAAACTGGAATCCTTGAGTTAAAGGGAGGGAGAATATGAGAATGAGAACACAAAGTTGGATAGGTTGGGAGGTAACAGTTGATATGGGAGAAGTTGGAGAAGAGGGGATGATATGATCAAAATACACTGCATCAAATTCCCAAAGAATAAAAATACTACTTAAAAATTCATCTTGGTTTAAACATTCAATATGAGTTCTGGGCTGTTCTAGCATATGTTGAGAAAAAATAATTGTAAAAGGGAGAATATGAAATATTAGACACAGTTGTTTTTTATCTTGGATTTTTTAAAAAGGCTTTATATTAGGAGCCATCCCTAGTACTGTCACTCTAAGCTCTCACATACTACTTTAACACTCCAATTCTGCACACACACACACACACCACTTACACACGCACACACACAACTCCACTACTTATCTGAGGAAAGGCGCAACTTCCTCAAAATAGAACATGTTCCATTAAAGAAACATAGATTCTGCTGACACTTAAAGAAAATGGGGGGAGGGGGTAGAGAGGGTTGAATTGGGCTGTAGAGACCATAGTCATGGGAAATTATAGCTATGTGTTAAGGAGTAGAAAATAAAAGGTCATTCATGCCGTTTTCGAACTGGTCTTAACTAGGAAAAAACTAGTTTCATCACCAGAATTCTTGTATTATTTTAGGTCCTATTTCTTGCAACCTGATTTAAATATATCAGTTAAGAACTTCCTCTGTGTAGAATTAGAATATATTAAAATGCAAGAATTGCATTTTTACTGCCCCTAAAATACCATGGAGTCGGGTCAACTGGGAAGCCATCTGACAACTATTAAATACAATTCTCTAGGAAATGTGCAGCTAAAGACACATAAAAGACTGGAGAGAGAATGACTTCATGAATATTTGCATAGTTTTAGGCCAGAAAAAGAGAAAATGTTGTTTTTAAAACACTGACACATCAATGCTCATCTAGAAAGCTGCGAATGAGATTTTAAAAGCTTTAGGCATCTGAACAAGAGGAAGAAAATTATTTCCAAGGACTTCTTGTCAGCTTGAAATTGCCAGCTTTTAGGGAACTCTCCACTCTCTACAGAAAATTGAGAGGGAGAAAAACCTCATACCACACTCCTCCAAGAAATGAAGCTAAGTTAGCTGGAATTATGGGGTTCAGTGCCAAAGGATGGTTCTGAACCACATAAAGCACAATCCTGCTATCGCCAAACATGTGGATTGACTCAATTTTTATTTTATCATGATCTCAGGAAAATCACATGCAATAGCCATTCTCTTACACTAGTCTTTCTTCAATTTGAATATGTTAGCAGAAGCCTAACTGAATTGATTTCATGGTCTAGGTGTCATCCTTCCTCCACAAGGAACAACTACTTTCAATGTGCAAAATCAAAACCCTCCAGAGCTGACTTAAGGACAAGCTGCATGGCCCTTTCTTTCCCCATCTTCAGCCTGAGGGATGAGCCGTGTTCCTCAAACCACTGTGATGTGGTAACGATTTTTAAGCTTCCAACTTACCAACTTCTGTAATAGCATAAAAAGATTTTTAAAAAAAAGCAAAGAAAGTTTAATGTGCTAAGTTTCAGCCATGTAGCCTCCTCATGACAGAATCATCTAATTAAAGGAAGGCAATAAAATGCTCTCAGTGTTTTCATTTATCAGATGCTTTAGAGGAAGCAGAGTATGCTCCTATTTTCCATTTCCCTAGACAATCTCATTATCCTAGATGTCCCTCATATTTCACAGAAGACAGAAAACAAAGCTGAGAAAGTCAAATCACTTGGCAGTGGTCAAACAGTGATGAGTAGCAATGACAAAAATTTCATCAATCTCAACCAGCCCATTATTCCTAAATAGCTCTCCAGAATTCCGATGTTAAAAACAGTAATAAAAACTTTTTCCAAAGAACATTTTCATGGGGCCCTTTCTCTACAAACTGTTGGGGTCAAGCAGGACCTGCTGAAGAGCTGTGTGCACGTACTTCAAATTCAATTCTTATAATCAACAGCTGTGAACTTAACATTTCTTCTTAGCAGAAAGCAAAGGGCACAGATATGGTTCCTGCCCAAGAGTACTTGGGAAGCCACAGCCACAGAGAGAAAGCCACTTCCTGCTTCCAGAGCTACTGTTCCATTCCTCTGCCTTGGCACACTGTCTGCCTGGTTCTGGGTTGTCTTGTTTGATTTTCAGAAGCTCTCATAGAACCTAAAATTCTACAGACATCCTGTCTCTGTAGAGGAACACAGCACTCGGTGCCATAACAGACTTAGCTTGGTCATGGCATCTTAGCACAGCAATAGAAAAGGAACTAAGACAAGAATGTTACTCAACATCATTCATCATCACTAAAATGAGGTTGGGTAGAATGCTACTACATATGGGTTGCTCCCCAGTTCCTTATCAGTAGAGTAAGGCTGTGTAGAACGGTACTCCATAGCGGTTGCTCCATAGCTTATCATCATTAGGGTAAGTTGTGTAGAATGGTACTCCTCCATGGTTTATCATCATGAGAATGAGGTTGGGCATTTTTGGCAGAGAACAGAAGTTATACCATTCTCAGTGCACCATATTAGGAGGAACACAGGCCAATGTCTTAACTACTTTCAACATTAACTCAGATTACTTGGTATTACCAATTATAACCACTAAACTTCCATTTCCTGCCCCCTTTGTAGCTAATAAATTTGCACAGAGATCAGTTAATAATGTCCACATTCCATTTATCATCACACTTTTTCTTTAAATTTTATTTATTTATCCATTCTTATGTGTATTGATAGGACACCATTTGCAGGCACTGGTTCTGTTGTCTTACCATTTGGGTCCTAGGTACCAACTCAGGTCATCATCCTTGGTGGCAAGTGCTTTGCCAGCTGAGCCATCTTGTTGGCTCTTGCTTATTATCTTTTGCTTTTAACAACTTTTTCAATAATGTTAGCCAAAATCTGTATGACTACTGTAAGGAGAATTCCTATTGATTTAATCCTCAATTTTTTCCTTTGTGCTAATAACAATTTACAGGCATGTAAAATAAAATAAAAAATTATTTTACTACTGGAATAACTCATTCCTCTCATTTTGCATTCATTACGAAAGCTGTCTCAGACACAGCATGTTTTCTGACATACCTTTGAGTTTGCCTTTTCTTTAGCCCGCTCCAGTGCTAGATCAATCCTAGTTTACTTCTGTGAATTCAGTGTTTTGGTATTTTTTTCAGACAACTTTTGAACATTTCTTAAGTTTATTCTAAGCATCCAATCTTTCTTGATACTATTTTAAAATGGGGGTTTGCAATCAACATACTGTCTCCCACTGGCTATTGCTTGAACCTAAGAAGCCTCTTGATATGAATTTTATATCCTGCTACCCTATCTGACTGACATGTTTGAGACTGAATTATTGATTACCAACTCTAGAGTTTTTAGGTATGATACTGTGTGTGTGTGTGTGTGTGTGTGTGTGTGTGAGAGAGAGAGAGAGAGAGAGAGAGAGAGAGAGAGAGAGATATGTTTAGTCTCAGGTATTATAATATTACATACAAATATACATTTTTCTTCTATACGATTTTAGAGAAAAGTGTTTTTGTTCCAACAATTACCTTGTACTTATCCATTGTTACTAAATTATTCCCCATTCCCACCCTGGAGTGTGTGTGTGTGTGTGTGTGTGTGTGTGTGTGTGTGTGTGTGTGTGCATACAAAAGCAAGAAATCAGTGCTGAATTAGGTGTCTTCCTCAATCACTCTCCACCTGAGCTTCTGACACAGAATTTCTCCCTGAACCAAGAGCTCACTACTCCAGCTAAATTACTTATCTGGTAAGCTACAGAAATCTTCCTGTCTGCATGTCAGCAGTTGGGCTACAGGCATGAGCCACCCACCGCTCCTGGCTTTCCCCCTGTGGGGCTGGCGGTCTACAGATCTTCATGCTCGCATGGCAAGCACTTTACCAACGGAGCCCTTTCCCCAGGCTGGCCTTTCAGGTTTTTCTACAAGCATTTACTACTCTAAGATCTTCAGTTTGGTGCCAGAAAATATTCTTTTGATTACAATTCTAAAAGTCAGCTCTGCTCAATGGTTTGTGTTGTTGTTCTTCAAGGACTTAAATGTATGCCAATCCTTTCTTGTTGTTCTTTCTTCCATTCCCACTAATTTACCACTTACTTCTAAGTTCTTCTTTACTGCATTTTTACTTTTCTCAACTACGTTTCTGTTTATTCTTAAAAAGAACTTGGTCTTATATAAAAAGCTTAGGATGCACTTTGATCAACTTTTTAAAATGTTGCTACTTTGCATTAAGATTTTTGAGGAGTCTGATGACTGTCTAAATATGCCCTTTAAAATCCCTTTATCTTTTTTTTTTTTTCCTGAGACAGGGTTTCTCTGTGTAGTTTTGGAGCCTGTCCTGGACTCCCCTTTATCTTTTTAATACAGCCCTGAAAAGTTTTGGTTTTCAGTATCTAAATTTAACTATTAGATCTAAAAGTTGATCACTGAGATTATCCCAGGTACTTACTTAGTAGTTCTTTTCAAATATACCTTAAGATCTTTTTGTATGTGTGTTATAAAAATGCATTAAATTTTAAATAATTGTTAATTCATTCTGTCCCACTATTTTCTCTGTTCTTCAAGAGCTCAACATGTAAATTCTGCTCCTTTGGGGTCAGTTTTCCACTTCCCCTGTTCATCTCTAACCCTTTTATTTCTTCTTCCTGTTTGCTTCTCTGCCTTTCCTTAATGTCTTTGTGAATTCTTATTTGAAAGTACTACCCTTTATTCACCTGGTAATATGCTGCTCATTTATAAAATGATTGCTAGATATTCTTTTCCATTTTATGAGTTCCTGTTTGTCCACTTTTGTTCTTAACTTTCCATTTTTTTCTTTTTTATATCCTCAGATGCTCATGAGTATATTTAATTCTGCTTGGAATGTTGCCTTACATTTTTTTCTTAACAATGACTAAATTATGTGTATATGTGTGGAGGCTAGAAGGTGTCAGATCCCCAGAGTTGGAGTTACAGGGAACTGTGAGAAGCAGAACCTGTGTACTGGGAAGTGAACTTGGGTTCTCTGCATGAGCAGTAGGCCATCTTAACCATTCAGCCACCTCTCTCTCTATCCTGTTGATGAGATTCTAAGTCACTGGGACCATGTGGTATCCTAAGCGATTTTGTTTAGACTGAGAACAGATGGATGTTGTATCCTCTAATGTTCTGTTCACAGACCTTTGTATCCCTGATCCTGCTTCCCTTCCCTTTTACCAGCTGTCTTAGTCAGGGTTTCTATTGCTGCGACGAAACACCATCACCAAAAAGCAAGTTGGGGAGGAAGGGGTTTATTTGGCTTACATTTCAGCATTGCTGTTCACCACTGAAGAAAGTCAGGACAGGAACTCAAACAGGGCAGGAACCCGGAGGCAGGAGTTGATGCAGAGGCCATAGAGGGGAGCTGCTTATTAGTTTGCTTCCCATGGCTTGCTCAGGCCATGTTCTTATAGAAAGAACCCAGGGTCAGCAGCCCAGGGATGACACCACCTACCATGGGCTGACCACCCTCCCCACCCCATTGATCACTAATTGAGAAAATGCCTTACAGCTGGATCTCATGGAGGCATTTCTTCAGCTGAAGCTCCTTCCTCTGATGACTCTAGCTTGTGTCAAGTTGACACAAAACCACCCAGTACACCAACCCAAGTGACTGACCCTCCACTCTTAATGATCCTTCTTGGACAGTATTCATGGCTACTCTTATGAACATTCAGAACATTTGGTTAAAGCCTTCTGGATCATTCCTGTTAGCCCCATGTGGAACTAGTCACCAGAGTATGACCCCTGTCAAAATCTCATAGCTGGCCATCCTCTGATGCTCACCCTCCCTTCCCCAGGGTCCAGGGAAACCTTGGAACTTTTCTATGTAGTCTAATTCTCACTGGCTGACTCTCTGCTTTTGACAAACCTGCCAGCCGATTTTGATGCTAATAATCTCTGAAGAGCGCCACATACAAATATTTGAGAAACACAAGAGATGAAGTATGTGTTCTCCCAAGTACCACTGAGTCTTCGGTAGGAATCTATTTGTCAGCAGGATCTCCTGTGGTCACCTTGAGCTTTCAGTGTTTGGAGGAGCTTGCACACTAAAATCACAAAGCTGACCTCATTAAACATGCTGATTCCGGCTCTCCTTCTAACATCTCAGTCAGTGGAACTGAGATAAAAGCCAGGAATCTTCAAGTTCTCTAGATGATTCGGAAGACTTGCTTTTAGAAACACTTTTAATCTACCACATCCCTCCAAACATCAGAACTTCAAAGATAGCTCACTTAAATAAAAATGTGGGCAATTCAGCTTTTCAAAATGCCAGAAATATCTGCCTTTGCCAAAGAGCACCAGTTGTCATGGTCAATTGATCACCTTCTTCTGATTTTCTGTTCTCTTTTAGTTCCTTTGATATTTACACATATTCTGTCTGAGTCACTCAAGCTTATGGTTTACGGTGTGACTAATACTCTGGGGATAGTTAATGAGTACAAATGAGAAATACCATGAATCTTATTGGCATAGAGATGTCCCCACCCCCATCTCCTGCCTCTGAGCATCCTGGGTCTGTTCCAACCAGGGATAAAAACAGACCTGGGTCCTGCCACTACTGGGGTCTATACAATTTTCCTTTAAAAGTATTCATTGCAGCTTTGTTAGTTAGACTAATTCCATCAGGAGAAGCTGTCTGGCCATCAAATGTGCATGATGAGCCTAGGTGGATAGGGAGTCAGTCACTGCCAAGATTCTAAGAAAGAACAGAAGGATGGCAGTACCTCTGGCTGTGACTCATCCACTATGGCGACCCATGGGGAATTACCTAGCCTTCCTCTGACCATCTGTTGGTGACAGTCAAGTATCTGAAACTCCTTTGGTGTTTCTATCATGAGAACTCTCATCACAGAGCAAAAAGACATTCAGCAAGATGAGGAGTAGAATATTTACCAGTTTACCCAACAGAACCAAATACTGCTCTCTCTCAAGATGCAATATCACAGTCAATTTCTTAACAATATATGGTACATCAAATTTCCCATCCATCTACAACTCTGGGCTATGAGCTTATGTTTATTTTAAAATGTGTTAATTTTAATTGTCGTAAGTGTACATGTATTTATATTTATAGTGTGACATTTCAATTCAAGTATAGAGTATGAACTGCCATTTTTAAAAGCAATCAAACAAAACTCAAAGGTGAATATAAAAAGTAAATTCATAAACTGGTGTTCAGGTTGTAATAATGCTAACAAGATGGGCTACAAGCTTCCAGCGAGAAACGAAGACTTTACTAAAAGTCACCTAACTGAAAGTAGATTCCCTTCTCTTATTTGTTTATGAAATAACTCCCTGCTAACAGGGAGAGCAGCCCAACATGTGCTATTCTCAGTTATACAGTCTAAGCTAGAACTGGAAACAATGATTTATTATCACAAAGAATATTAAGAAAACTACTGTTAAGATTTGATTTATGGAGTAAACTGACAGAAGAATTCATATGGTTTCAGTAATGCCTACAAGCTACCTGCTAAACACAAACAGTAAATTCACCTTGTCAGTCAGCAACCAAGTGTTCTTCTTCATACCAGTAAGCCAGGCTGTCCCTCTTTCTGTCTTTTCTATCCTCTTAAATCTAACTTCTATTATGTTCATTGTGCAGTTTTTTTTAAACTGTGTATTACGGTTTAAGCAACCTGGCAATAACAGCTACAGTCAACAATTTTCAGTGTCTAAAGCGTGGAGCACAGTGGCTGAACCATCAACTAAGACAAATCACAACAAATGTGCAAGACACTTGCGACAAGGCTGCTTCCTGAAAAGCCCAAAACTCTGGTGCTTTCTCTGACGGCCACTGCTTCCCTTTTGACAGTGGCTTGCAGATCTCCACTGCTGACTAGAACTCAAAAGGCTCACCTTTCTCGCCTCCTCTTCTCCATCTCCCTCCTCCTGGCAGTTGCCAGGATTTACAACTTGCCTACTCTGTGGTTTTTCTCTCAATCTCCAAATGTTCACTGAATTTCAAAAAGAAAACAAATTTTCTCTTAATATTTAAATTAACCCCTGTCTTATAGTTTCTATTGCTGTGAAGAGACACCATTGCCACAGCAGCTCTTAAAAAGGAAAATATTTAATGAGTTGGCTTATGGTTTCAGAGGTTTATTCCATTACCATCATGGTGTGACATGGTGGCGTTGAGGCAGACATGGTGCTGGAGAAGGAGCTGAGAGGTCTACATCTTGATCAGCAGGCAACAGAAAGTGAACTGAGACACTGAGTGTGGCTTCAGCCTATATGAGACCTCAATGCCCACCCCATAGTGACACACTTCCTCCAACAAGGTCATACCTACTCCAACAAAGCTACACCTCCTAATAGTGCCACTCCCTATGAGCTTATGAGGGCCAATTACATTTGAACTGCCACAATCCCTCATCAAACCAACTTCTTCAAATGCTTAGATACAATCATTCAGGGAAACTGTTCAAATATGAGGGAAAGCTGGGGAAGTAGCTCAGAACATTTGTCGATAGCCCAACATATATCAGGCTCTGGGTTCAATTTCTACTATGTCAAAAATCTAAAATTAGAATTTTTGATTATTGGGAACAGAACACTAATCCACTGTGGGTGGCACCATTCCCTGGGCAGAGATTCCTGGAACGCATAAGAGCAAATGAAATGAGTTGAACACTAACATGAACACATTAATTCACTGTTCTCAGCACTTGACTGTGTATGTGATGTGACCAGCTGTTTCAAGTACCTGCTGCCTTAACTTCCCTGAAATACAGAGATTATAACCTGGAATCGTGAAGCAAATCAATCCTTTCTCTCCTAAGTTGTTTTTGTCAGGGAGATTTATCACAGCAAAAAGAAATAAAGACAATCAGATAATTAAAGGAGTGGTATAAGAGTTCACATCTCATTCCTAAGACACATGTTTAGCACAGTACACAATACCTTTCTCTACAAAGAGCAGTGACATCAGTAAAGATCTGCAGGATGCTGCTTTTTCCATCCCACACAAAATGGTAGAAAGGTGGCTAGCTAAACCAAATTTTCATATACCTAGGAGAGATAATGAAGTTCCCACAAATGAGCTCAGATCATCGGTGATAAAATCCTCAGTGACAGGCACCACGTACAGGCTCAGGTAAACACTGAAGACAGTCAAAACGCTTTACCTGTCAGCCTTCATGAGAAGGTTAGGTGGGAGCTCAATGAGCTGGTTATGCTGCACATCCAAGACCTCCACCGATGTTCTCTCTAGTCTTTCAGGAAGCCTTGCCAACTGGTTGTGTCCTGCCAGCAATTTCCGGAGACTACTATTACAAAATAAGCTGTATGAAAGGGACAAAAAACAGAAGGCAACTATTTATATAGGGCTAATTCGGGATGAGGGTAAAAAAAGGAGGATTTAAATAATCATCATTCCACAAATTATACATTAATTCAGTACAGGCTAACAGGCTCACTTTAATTTATTAATTTATTTTAGTCAATGTATATGAGTGTTTTCCCTGCATGTATGTATGTACACTACATGGGTACCTGGTACCTGCGGAGGTGGGAAGAGGGTATCCAATCCCCTTGATCTGGAGTTACAGATGGCTGCAAGCCATCATGTGGGTGCTGGGAACTGAACTCAGTCTTATGCAAGAGCTGCCAGTGCCGCAGAATGCTGCGTTATCTCCCTAGCTTTAGCAGGTTTATTTTAATATAAACTTGGAGCTATTTGTACTTCAGTGCTTTCTATATCTTTTTCACAGAAGGAAACACTGAAGAGCTTGGTCTAACCTGATCCAAAGGTGAGCTTTACAAGGCTGTGTGCTTCTTCAGACCTACAAGGCTAATGTCCTGTCCAGAGTCTGAATAAGCACAGCAATTTATAGAGATGATTAAGAGTAAGCGCAAAGTCTTCAATGACAGTAAGCTTTTTAAGTACATCTAATAAAATGTTACATTTTACTTCATAATTTAGTTTTCCCCTTTTCTCTCCCTAATGCCTATATATTTTAGTATCCATAGTTTCACCCTATACCAAAGTAGACACTCTCTCCTAAAGAAAATAGAATGGGTAGATTCAACTGACTGCAGTATTAATATCAAGTGATAATTAGATTTAGTTCAGTTCTTCTGGATACTGTCTAAGCAACAAAATATTACTTCTCTTTCCATGTATTTTCATTTATAAATAAAAAAATAACTTGTTTGGTTGAACTCATCATATACCCTCCTTAGAGAAACAAAGTTTAAATATAAAATCAATTCTAATGAATCACTTTTGCTTGAATATTAGACCACCAACTGGAATTGTACAAAATCTGCAACTCAACACTGAGGGAAAGAGCAATAGGTATTGTTTTTGTTTCACATTGAAAAAATACAGAGAGAAACACTGAATTCTATGACGATATAACACTTGGCATTTACTTTGAATAAGCATTTGTTTAGATCCACAAAAGCCTATACTGGTACAGAGCCAATCAAATATGGCTTTGGGAAAATGGTAAAATCTCAGGTTATCTTGTATTTCTTAGTGTGTGTGAGCACATTTAGGCCCTGATGTGCCACTTGTTGGACTGAGGTGGGAAAGACAAGATGGAAGAATACTAAGAAAGACAACGGTAAAAAGTTTTCCAACAATTTTCCTCCCTAAATGTGGCCATTTTCTTTTTCATGTTCCTCTTCTAAAAGCACTGGGTCTAAAAAGTCTGTGTCTGTAGGTCTCTCTGTCTGTCTTTCTCTCTAGTGATGATTGCTGCATGAGGGTCAATTAAATGCTCAATTAACTAACACTCTGGGGGCAGAAAGTATTTTTAAATGCACCAGATTTATGGATATTATAATGGCTGAAGAACGAAGAGAAATTAATCATTTCAGGGACTGAACTGATTGGATTTATTTTATGAGAGCAATATTCTAACACAAACGGAGCTACACAGGCAGTTGGAAACTCTATGGTGCCACATTAAGATAATTCGTATCACTTGACTCACTATGTCTAAAATTCTTTTTTTTTTTTTTTTGGTTTTTCAAGACGGTTTCTCTGTGTAGCTTTGGTGTCTGTTCTGGATCTTGCTCTGTAGACCAGGCTGGCCTCAAACTCACAGATATGTTCCGAGTGCTGGGATTAAAGGCGTGTGCTACCCCTGCCCTGCCTAAAGTTCTTTTAGTGGTGTTATAAATATTTCACATTTGGTATCTATATCTACAGGTCTTTTCCACTAGAACTAGTTACACCTCGGGTGCTCACTGTGTGCGCGCGCGCGCGTGTGTGTGTGTGGGGGGGCGGGGGGAGAAGTCAACACTGGCTATCTTCTTCAATCATTCTTAATTTTTCTGAGGCAGCGTCTCCCACTGAACCCATGGCCCATCAACTGGCCATAGGCTGGTCACTGCACTGCAGGGACCCACTTGTGTCTGCTTCCAGGGCTAGGGTTACAGACACACGAGACCAGGCTTGGCTTTTTCATGTGGATACTGAGGACCCACACTCAGGCCCTTCTACTTGTGTGGTAGGCATTTTACTGACTGAGCTGTCTCTCCAGTGCCTACTCACACTTTTAGAAGTCAACTAAAAATTCTGATATAAAGATCAATTAAAGATTAAGCTAAATGTTACTTTTATCTTATTTGTATTGACATTTTTGATTATACATTGACAGAAACAACTTTTCTCTGTCCTATGACAGGCTAAAAATGTTGAGTTAACTGAACTCAAATTTTGGCAGCAACTTGCCATCAATTAAGTTTAAATTACTACTTAAATTAAAATTAATAATCAGTGTCTTGGTCAGAAGAGCCACACTTCAAATGCCAGGCATCGCATGCAGACTGTAGGAACACTGAGGTGAACACCATGTTCATCACAGAAAGTTCCCATGATGGCCTAGGAAAGACGTTTCCAACGGTTTATTAACTACCTGGCTAGTCACAATAACTCAACTGGAAAAGATTTTTCTGTATCTATGGATACTGGAAATCATCACATGGCTACTTCAAAAATCTTGTTACTAAAGAACCAATTATGATGGGGAGATGAGTCAGTGGGTAGAGCTCCTGCTGTGAGGCCTGACAAGCTGCATTGAGATCCACAGAACCTGTACAAGCTGGCAGCAGAGGCACTCATGTAGGAAATCCGTGTGCTTCTACGGGTGAAATAAAAATCTCCGGAAATGTGAGGGCCAGCTAGCCTGATGTACGCATCAGCGCATCAAGAGGACCTTTGTCTTCTCCAAGCAGACAGGGAGGACCCCAAGGCAGTTCTCTGACCTCCATGTGTGCACCATGCACACACACCCCCAACACTATTAAAAACCACAAATTATGAAAAAAGGTAAGAGGTAAAGGAGAGAAAGAAAATGAAGTTTGTAGCGTTCCTATTTCAATTTTGAAATCAAAGAGAAAAAGACAACCTAGTTTGCTCTTTCAAGGTTTAGTGATCTAACCACATCTACCTGCCTCGTGTCCCACCACCACCAAAACTGTATCCCTGGGAAAACAAAAATTATCTAGGGTAAGGAAGACATACTGTTAACAGACAGAGTAGAGAGTCTGAAAGAATTAAGATCCCAGAGGTAAGCCATTTATACTGTTTACTGAGTCTCTGAGCATTCCTGGTTTATTTGTAATTTTCCAATAAGCACCACACCTGGTATGGATCTGCAATGTCAGCCTGAACATCAAAGACTTACTCTGCTCTCCACCCCATAACGATACAGGAATAAAAAACAATGAATACATTTGAAAACAGACTGTCCTGGGGTTCATAACAAGCTAATAAGATAAACACTAAGTCAGTATATCATTACTGATCATCTGGTTTTTTTTTGTTTTGTATCCTTTCATTTTATCTGAAATACTTACCGGGCAGGAAGTTCACATATTTGATTATGGCCAATATCTAAAACTTCTAACTTTCGGCTTTCACATACCCATTCAGGCACATTTTCTAGGCAGTTTCTAAAGATAAGAACATAAAAAATATTATTTTAAAAATTAAATCTGAAAAGGGGAAGGGGAGAGGGGAAAATTATATCTAGCCTCAAATATCTAGTTTAATTTTTTTAAATTTATGTATGTCTGTGTGTATGTACACATTCATGCAGGTGCCCACTGAGGCCAGAGGAAGGCAAAGGATCCCCTGGAGCTGGAGCTACAGGCAGTTGAGAGTACTTGGTATGGGCGCAGGAAGTAAAATCCAGTCCTCTGCAAGAGCAGCACACTTTTTACTGCTGGGCAATCTCTCCAGCCCCTCAAATATACTTTGAAGCTCAAAACAACTACAGAGAAATAAACTATTTTTAAAAATGCCAAAATGCAATGAGCAAGATCAACAGGTTATATGAAATCACCACATTTTAAAACCAAGATGAATTATTATAACAGAGAAGAAATAAAAACTAACATCTCTAACATCTAAAAGATTGCTCTCTCTCAGATGTTAACACCCCTTTAAAGACCACTACAAATTCAGAAAGAGGGGGAAAAGTGATCCAGGTAAGTCAAATGATAAAGTAACCAAGTATTACTTTCAAGTTTACATTTTTATCACTGGCATTAAATAATTCCCAATTTTACTTGGCATCACGAAAATACAGCCCCTGGGAAGAATGGGAAGTGAAATGGTGCACTAACAGTTAAAACAGAATTAATTATTTGAAAATGTTTACTTGGGCATTTAACAATAGTTAGTTACTATAAACAAGTGAACTGAACCAATAATAACTTATTAAATGATCTGACCACTAGAAAAATATACTGTATCTGAATTGCTTCCTTTTAGATTTAAACAAAAATATACAGACAGGAACAATAAAAGCATGTAAGTACTTCTCTCTTCTCCATCCCCACTCTGGAGGGACAGAACCAAAGACCTCACATGTTTGTCAAGACGAATTCATTATGAACAAATACAAAAGGTTGAAAAAATATGATGCTTGGGAAAAGGACAGAAAGACATTTTAACAAAATGGTGGACTGATCAATGAAGAAAAAAAAAGTTACAAAAGTTTTCACTAAATATGGAAATAAAAGGCATTATTTTCCCACTATTTATATGGGCACACACTGTTGTGCTCTAAAAACTGTTTTATTTTATAAGAGTTAACTCTTGAAACAGATTAACAAGATAGGAAAGTAGAAGAACTCCTTCATAAAAGCAATCACAGCACACAGAAATTAAAACTACAAATGTCCAAACAGTGTAGAACTGTGCTGAAGAACTAACTCTTAAGGTCCTACTAACGACCTTTCTCGACACCCTGGGAGATAGTGCACATGACGCAGGCATGCGCACACGAGGCAGGAGGTGCCAGAGTCACAAAGGAAGACGAACAATATTTAAGTGACAAATTCAGGGTTCTGACCTGGGGATTCCAATGAGGACGATGTGCCAATTACCTTCTATGAGTTAGAGGAAACGGGTTCTTTCTATAGCTAACTCTCTGAAGTAAGTCTGTACATGGTATATATACCTATGTATACAAACTCCTGTTTTCATTTAAAAGCTGAAAAATTAAGTCCAGAGTTGATAAGGAGGAGTGGGAAAAAAATCAAGAACTTAATCAAGTAATGTCTGAGTTTAAATAAATAAAAGTAGCAATTTAATAGGAAATTCATGAAACAATTCAAACAACTTTATATCTTTAAACTTTATATAAGTTTATAGTACAGTTACAATTGGAATAATTCTCCCAATAGCTAAAGACTGAAAAGGCATTTATTACTAAAATAGCTAAATTTGTGTGCTCTCATGATGAAGGTAAAGTCTATACCTTAGGACTCACACAGCCATTGGGAGTACAGTGGGTGGAGACTCACCACACCACAGCTCACACCCTCAAATGGCTTACAGCTGGGACCTTCAGAGAGCCAGACCCATGTGCTCTGCAATTGTGGGTATTTCCTTAAAATGAGTTTCAATTTTAGTAGGTTAACATTACTGAAGTTTCATTTGTGTAAATACATGCTGTAGACAAAGCCAGGCCTTTATGACACCAGGGGAAAAAAAAATCTGCATTTGTATTTCTAGGCACTGGAGTAAGTAAGACCTGCGGCAGAGGCAAAGCTGCATTACAGTCAGAGGGTCTGCCTACCTAGCATAGGCTAAGAGCCCAACAGCTCGTGGTCTCTGGCAAGTCCATGTGTGTACCAAGTGACAAAAAGGAACTTAGAGACCGCAGTGCTTTAAGAGGCAGTGTTGTGTTTCAGGAAAGACACACGAGGTCTAATTAACATACATAAGGGCTACTGCACCTTCAAGGTACAAACCTAGGGTCCAAATCAGTTCCAGAGCTGGGGGTGCTACCTCAGTGGTAGGAGCTTGATTAGCTTGGATGTGGCCTTGAGTCTGAACTCAGGTACAGGAAAAACACAAAAAGATGGCACCCAAAGGTACCGATTTTTTTTTTATGAGATTTTAAATTAAGTTTAATTTTTATTATTTTAAAACACTTTAGTTTTTATTACTTTCCTTCAAAATCTATAAAACATCTTAGGCATAGGCTTGGATACAATCAGCTAAAGAACTCCCCAATAGGCCAGCAGTTCTATGTGGTGCTGCCTTCTTACCTTGAGACATCCATGTAAGACAGATAATTTGGAACTGGGTAAACATCAAGTTGAACAAGTTCTATGAAGGAAAAAAAAAACACAAATACATTACTACCCACGTGACTCTGTAAGTGGAAAGCACTGTACTTTCGCCCTCCTCTGTTTGGTTTAGGAAGTACAATGCATCTTCTTGTGTAACTTTAACTGCAGGAGAGCAAAGCCATCTTCCAATGAGTCATTCACTCTCTGCTCTATTTGTTTATGTGCTTCTCACTGTTGTGTGTGTACTGAACTGTACCTAAAAGGTCACTCAAACGAACACTGTATTTTTAATCCTCACACATTGCTGACTCCCTCACAACTGAAACAGAGCACTCCAGAATGCCATAAATGAGCTCCGCTAGTAAGATTAGAAAGTTTCCTAAACTTAGGAAATGTGCCGCCACTGTCTGCCCAGGGCTCTGTTCCTTGGACAGCAGTCTCTGAAAGCCCTGCTCTCCTAATTCACAGGTTCAGTCTTTGCCCAGTTGCCTACTCTGGTCCCAGTGAGAGGCTTGTAGAGTAACTTTTGGTACCAGCTCTTCTTTCCAACGTTTCAGGGACACATCTTTGAGCAGATGAGTGGTGCATCATATTTATGGCCTGGTTGCAGGTTCTCTTAGCTCACATGAAGTCCATCTTAGCAGCCTGGACAGGGATGTTGTGGATTCTCTCGCTCCTCTCCCCTAAGTGTATCTTGCCTACTGCTCTCATTATCAGTCTGAAAGCATCACTTCTTTCTTTTTTTGTTTTTGTTTTTGTTTTTTTCCAGACAGGGTCTCTCTGTGTAGCTTTGAGCCTTTCCTGGAACTCGCTTTGTAGACCAGGCTGGCCTCGAACTCACAGAGATCCGCCTGCCTCTGCCTCCCGAGTGCTGGGATTAAAGGCTTGCGCCACCACCGCCCGGCTTGAAAGCATCACTTCTATCACACACCTCCTCTTCCCAAGGATCTCTCCTACAAGTCTCACTATCTGACTCCACACCACACATCCCACAATTAATAAACAACCCCCAAATTAGAGGTCTTATTAAATAACTAAGAATCTTGCTTTTATGATATTCCTGTGGACACACAGTTCAGGTTTATCTTCCCATTGTCAATGTGTGGAGACCCAGATATTTCCTAGTGAGAAGTTACTCAGGGTCTGAGAATCTGGGCTTGCTTTACCTAGCAAGGCTGCATAAGGGGATGATTTGACCATGTGCGTGGTTACCAGGTGTTTGGAAGGGTCTATACTTGGCTGTGCAGTGTGCTTTGATCTTGCAATGGGGAGGTCTTTTGCCTCGCCCCTTGGCATTGTTATAAAAAGTCCTTTTGAATAAATGGAAGAGGCCATTGGGTAGTGGTCCAGGCCCTCCTGAAGCTATCCTGTGTTCCTGTCTTTCTTCTCATCAACTAGGTCTCTTTCTATCTAATATTTTCTTATCCCTCTCTCATCAGACCCCTTCAGAAGGTAGGGGGCTGGCCTCCCACATTAATGGAACATGAAACTGCAGGTCTCGAATGGAACCTACAATGGGTTTTCTTTCCACCCTCCAGTATTTAATCAGGAAGCCAAGAAAACAGTTTACCTTGTCCCTGATTTTAAGCAGAAGAAACAAATGACCAGTGGGAGCAATTTATCATGACATAAAAAACAAGCTAGGAACAATAAAATTTTCCCTTCTGGTTCCTGTAAATACCAAGACAACATTCTTCTTTTTTTTATCTTGGAAGAATTTCACACTTATTTTAGTAAATGAGGAAAGAATAAAGTCAGTGAGGTGTAGATGATAGTGCTGGGTAAATAGAGCAGCTTGGATGTAGTCTGCCACTTACCATTAGACGAAGCATAGAGTGCTTTTAGGAAATAGCCACAAATGTTCAATGTCACCAGCTGATTCCTCTCACAGTGCAGAACTTCTATGTTGTTGAAAACCATAGCATCTAGGTCACCAAGTTTATTGTCTCGCAGGTCAAGCTGAGTGACATGCTGCACAAAGTCCACTTCATCGGCTACAAGCTTTCTGAGTATGTTCAGTCTTAAAGAGGAAGGACACAAACACAGCTACTTAACCACAATACTACAAATAAACTGCTGAATCCAAACAGTGTACAGTAATGAGAAAGGACAAGTCCCACTGTATCTCAAATCCCCATGCCGTCTTTAATCTTAGCATCTGGTCTTGTTTAACTGGCAAGATTCACTAGCTATTTTTAGCTACAATTCTAAGAGGTCTGAGCCTTTATGATATATTTTGAAACACAACTTAGGCCATGAAAGCTGGAAGAGGAGCAAGTATATTGATTTTACCTAATTCACTTCAAGAGAAGAAAAAGTATCCACTTAGTCACTTACTTCCAAAGAAAGAGGCTGGGAAAGTATAGACACCATACTGCAAAGAACTTTGGAGACAAACCCAGAACCACCTGAGACAAATTGAAACTGCATTGGCTCCCTAAAGGAAGAGATAGATGCATGGAAAAGTGGATGGGCAATCATAAGGGACAAAGTCAAGGACAACAACCTCAAGCCACATACTGAATGGGAGCAACAGAGAGGGAAACATAGTACAGGGATTCTTGATTCTCAGGATCAGGACTGACAGCTAAAGCTATTTCCAAACATGGACTACCACTCAGCGCAAAGTGCAGAAGACACTTTGAGAAACTATAAGGTGAAGGACATCAGTTGGGACCAACAGTTAGGTAAGATGGCAGTCTTTGCCATGACAACTGGTTGGCTGAATGAAGCTACTGCAGATAAGCTGTGAAAGACAAGCAACAGTGGATCAATACGAGAAAGATACAAAACCAATATAACAAATGTAAATCCAGGTTCCCCTGCAAGAAAACAGATGAAAATGTCAGTTCATGGTACCAAGGTAGGCTATGCCTCCTTTGGAAAGAAACATCATCCCTCCCCAGGTGAGAAAGCAGTGAGCTTGTGCACCTGATGAGAGGCACTGTTATTATGCATGGAGTTTAACCAGACATTCTCTGGGGTTTCTGTCCTTCAAAAACAAATAGAGCTATGTAAATAAACTATTAAGAGAAATATCATGAAGGCACTGACAGAAACACAAGGATGTGTGACAGCACAGAGCGAGGATTTGTTAACAACCACGGGCAGCACGTGGTGTCTTCAAATGTCCCTAAAATGATGTTTTTAGTTCCTTCTTTTCTTGTTCTAGGTTGTAAGATTCAAAATTTGGCCTTAACTCAGAAATTTGCCTATTTCCAAATGCTCAGTAGACTATCAGAATGTGCACAATGAATAAAAAACAAGCCTCATTTTGGAGACAACAGGACTGAAGGAATTTAAAGAATGTTTCATGTTCTCCCCCAAATTATACTTTCAATAACCATAATAGCATTATCATCTTCATTTCAAACAGCAACCCACCCACCCACAAGTCACCATATTGGTGCCAAGCTGATAAAACACTTTGTTTTAATGAGGAATGGAAAGGAAAGGTGGCACTCCTGTGTAGAAGAGCAGCTCAAAGGGGGAGAGCCTTAAGCTACAGTCACCTGACTCTCATTTGTGAAATGAGAAAAACATCTTTCTTATTCAGCAAAATAGTTAAGAAAATGAAAGAAGTACCCGTGTACCCAGTGAAGGGCTGTGGTCATGATGATGACAAGGACAGGGCAATGACCTCTGGCTTCATATGGAGAAGAGTAACAAGATGAAGTGCTCTGCCATTTCCCTAGGAGAACTGGAAGTACGTGATGATGATGCACCAATGTACACACAGAGAGCCTACAAAGCAGGTGCTATGGAGAAGCAAGCACCACATCTGAATCCCGAGGGTGTGGAGACAGGCCATAGCAGTTCACAGGAAGGGGCACTGTGGCTTCCAGATCAAAGGCAGGAACAACGCAATGTGTGACTTTCAAGCATGCCACAGGCTAAGTGGAAGGAGTAGCATCATAGCTGGCTATGCTCACACACTGGTCCACTGAAAGTATTCAGCAAGGGCTTTCCCTACTCAATGCTAACACGGGAGATCACGGAGAAGTAAGAGCACTGCCTACAGACCAGGCCATGACAAGGGGCCTATTTTCTACATTTCTAAGTCATTACAGCACACACAAGCACACAGCTTCTATCACATGACTTGCTACTCAAATCTAAAGCTTACATTAGCTATTTTCCTGACAATCAATCTGTCATAAAGTGCTTGAATACAATATCAATGTCAAATCACTGCACATTTCTGAAACATTTCCATCTCACTGTGGAAAAGTAGCAAAGAAACAGCTTCCCAGCCTGTGTTGAGGACACTGAGCAGATCTAAGACAGGGACTCTTGCACAGGACACGTATGCTGGTGGGTGAGAGCAGATGACAGCCAGGACAACTCAAGACTGGCTTCACAGGTATGAGTGAGTACATAAAAAGGGAAAGTGGTCCCAAGAAGACTAAAGCAAAGTGGAGGACTGACGGTTATACTGAAGGATGTCAATGTGGGGGAAAGGAGAAAGGAAAAGGTGATGATTTTTAAGTCTGATGTAACATTTCTTTTGGAAGGAAATGCAATAAAATCAGCTGTTTGTGTAGAGGGAATTCAGTGATACCCCAAGTTCCTCTACTAGCTTCAACCGAAAGCACCAGGGCAGAACTATAAGCAAAGCTACACTTTTCCTCTGATTTAGTACAGGAACCCAGAAAGAGGCAGTTGTCTATGCAGTCAGTGTTCCCAAAATTTCCTGTGTCTCCTCTGGTAAACAGCATCTGATGTCATCCAAAGACTCAAACTAAAATTACAACCCCAGGACTTCACAGAGCTCTTTCTAAAAACTGCTACCTCTAGACACATTAGATCAATCTTACTTGTAAGTTCTTCAAGAAAAATGATTGCTTTGTCACATGTACACATAACTCTGAAACCATCCCAAGCTTGTTACCTGAGGTCAGTGCCCATCATCTCTGGCTCTAACAAAGCCATACCACTGAGTCACTGAAAAAATATATAGGCCTAAATTTTGAAATACAAAATTATATATTCAAACAACTCAGAGTTAATAACATCATGCTTGTAAATAAATTTAACCAGGCAAAATGTTGGTCCCTGTCCCATTCTAAATAGTTCTCAAACGCAGATAAATTACAACTATTTATATTTGCCAAATTAAGAATTCTAGCCCTGCACACCATTAACACCCTCTAGTTAGGAAAGCCTGCTTTCTTTAGTGTAAGGAGAGATGAAGCCAAGCAATTCTCCACTGGCAGGATGTGTGGTCCACAAGCCAAACCACATAAGTGGGAAGAAAGGGAGCAGTGAAGCCACGTTACTGAATGAGCTTCAGAAGTGCCTGAGCTAGCAAGAAGGGAAAGTGGGTAGTGAACAAGGACAGACTCACTTTCCACAAACAGTAAAAACGCCAGGAAAGACAGCCAAGCAGGCTTCAGGAGTGGAGACAGGCCTCAGTCTGGAACAGCTTGCTGGGAGTACTAGGCACTTAACTCAATTCTCTCCACAGCTCCACAAAATGGGTTCTATTATTAACTGTAATTTGTAGATCAGGAGCAGATGCATAGAAATTAACTTGAGCTCAAGATTTACTATGGCTAGTAAGCAGACATCAACTTCTGGTTAATGGGGGGAAATAAGTTAGTTGAGAAAGTACCAAACAGAGCAAGCTAGCACTAAAGACTCACTCCTGTACATTGCTTTGTAAGAAGTTAAGTCCATGACAGGCTTCTGTTTTTCTTTTAAAAAGAAATATCTAAAAACCATCCTCTTAGGACACGTGGAGATGGCTCAGCTGTTAAAAGTACTTGCTTGCCTTTGTTGGGACCTGAATTTAGTTCCTAGTACCCATGTGTCGATTCACAACTGTCCTTAACTCAAGTTCCCGGGGACTTAACACCCTCTTCTTACATCAGTGGGCACCAGGCATGCACATACATTCAGGCAAAACACTCACACATATAGAATAAAATAAATACATCTTTAAGGGAATGCAAAACTGGACCCTCTTGCAAAAGGTATCTCTGTGATTAGAACCTAATAGAACCTGACCTACCAAGGATGACAGCGAAGCATCATGGGCAGCAAGACAGTGCCGGAAGCTTCTGGTTGGGTTTCCGTGTGGTTAGACTGAAGATGAAGGTTCTGCTTTTACAGGGCCCGAGTGCAGGGAGTAGCTAACTTTGGATCTGATAGGGGATTAATTACAGAATTTATGCTTTGGTGAAGAATGGTAAACTAAGCTCTGAGCCACTTGAATGGATAGAGAAGAAATAAACCAATTTAACTTAATGTGTACATTAAATTAAGGGGGAAAAATCAAGAGATGCTCCATAGTATCAAATGTCTCCAGCAAGGCACAGAACAGAAAGACTAGGAACAATCTCCACCATGCTCTCGGTGGTTTCAGTTATTATAAACAGTCCTCTACCCCAGTGCTCCTATATATTCATGCAAATTAAAACTGGGTTCAGGTTCACAAACGAAAGTAAAACTCTCACAATGTGAAGCCATTCATCAGTGGGTTTTTTTAAAGCAAGCTTCAGGGAAGAACAAACCCCACAATTAGCCATCTCTTCTCTGGGTAATAATGTACCGCACAATACAAGCCAGTCACTCATATGAGATATATTTCTCAAAAGAGGTTACCTTAGGTCCACGTGTTTAATATGAGGCATTTTTCTTAAAGCCTGTAGTCTGAGGGTCTCCATACAGTTCCCAGCCATACAGAGTTTATCCACAGCAGTCAACTTCTCCAATACCTCTGGAATGTCCGTGAATTCATTAAAGGAAAGACCCAGATAGCTGAGTTGGTGCATGTTCTCCAACTCAGCAGGAAGAGACTGGAGAAAATTCCCATCCAGCAAAAACGTCTGCAAGCTATCAAAGAAGACATAACAATTACACAGAAAAATGTACATTTTCCAACTTTATTATCGACATACGAGTTCATGAAGATCGTGTTACTGCAATGCTTCAAAATGCATAAGGATAGGCAGAGGTAACAATGGACAAGGGAGACAAGATTAGAAATAAGGACCTTAACCTTCTATTAAAATGGGAAATGTTACCATCTCCTCAACTTGCAATGGCACACATAGGGAAATGTGCTAACTGTAATACAGACTTGTCCCAAAATGCACTATTACTTATTTTTTCTTAAAATTAATTTCTAATACTTAAAATTCAATAGCTCAGAAAATGAAGAAGTAACCCCCTCTCCTATGTTTACATACACTCATACATAGGGACTGCAGCTCAAAACAACTGTATTTTAGTTTTTACAAGACTCTGAAAACCTAAACTCTTAACAAGTGAGCTCTATATACACACTACACGCGCCTTACTGCTAGATGTGAGGCCAAAATTAATATGATGTGCAACTTCCATGGAGCTTCCCAGATACCCCTGTAGTTTAAAGTACGCACTTCTGCATAGCTCCGACAGCTGCTGGGACCTCTCGAAGAGCATTGCAAGACACATTCAGCTCTGTTAGGGTTGGAATGCTGCAGACTGCTGATGGAAAGGCTCCTAGGTGGTTATTGGAAAGGTTAAGGCTCTTCAACTTGGTGAACCTATCACAATAAAACAAAGAAGAAACAAATGTCACACATGCATGGTACAGCCTGGAGGATAATCCTGCTCTACTCCCTGATCTGACTCAGGTAGAACTCCAGCCCTTAGAGGATTAGGGAGGAGCAAAGCCAGAGAGGGATCTGACTCCAAGGCTTACCTAAAATGTAAACATAGTCAAGAAGATTTGTTGCTGTAAAATCAGGTTGACTGAGGAATAAGTTCTACTAGAACAACTCTTTAAACTCTATTGTTCTTACACAATTAACAGTCAAGTAAATGTCCTGTGAGGTAACCAGAGCAAGCAAACGAGGAAACAGAGCTCTCTGTCATTTCAGACAAGTCCAAAATTTGTTCTTAACTCCAACCCCAAGCCAGTACAACAAACAATCAAAGCCAGTTTCCTAGATGTTGTATTTTAACATCGGCAAGAAGGAGTCACATCATATGACAGGGCCCACATGGGAGGTTTATTGAGGGAAGAGAAGGGGCAGAGAAGGAAGCAGAAAGGTTCCTGGGGACTAGAGCTAAGGAAGAGAAAGACAAAGAGATGGGAAGTGGGCAAGGCCCACCTTTTATAAGAGAGGACCCTAAGGGCAGGCCAATTCAGATGTCTAAATGCTAACACTAGATGCCTAAGGCTCTGGGGTGTCAGATTCAGAAACCAGTTACCACCATCCCCATCTCCACACAGCACTTGCTGCTGCTGCCGCCCACACAACCTTCTCCAAGACCTCCCTTCATCTCGATGACATTTTCTTCAGAGCCCCTTCCTGACTCTCCTTAATAGTCTGCCTTCCTATGACCTCTTCCCCTCGGCTCTCCTGCCCTCTTCAGACTGGCATCCACAGCCAGTGTGTTCTGTGTCTTCTTCTTTCTCTAAAAGCATCTGCCTGGGAAATCTCACTGCTACCTCAACAGCTTGCTCAATCCAATCACAAACTGTCTCTGCTCTGAGCTACCTACCTCTTCCATCGAAAACTAAACTTATCAAATCTTTATCCCACCCCAATATATCTTTTTGCCTGTTCTATTTCTGGTAATGTCCTTTAATTTTCTCAGTTGTCCAAGTAACTGAAGGAGCTGTCTTTAGTTTTTACCTCTCTGTGTATTCATATTTACACTCTGGACATCACTTCTCTATATGAGAAGAGAATTAGTTAATTCTTTCAGGAACTGCCCACAGCCTAAGACTCTGGCAGTTTACATTCTGCCAGGAACAGACATATGATTATATTACCTACTTACTGAAATTTATGATAACAATAAAGATGTAGTCCAAAAGAAATGTAAAGTTTTATTCAACATAGAAAACTGATAACACACCTACTGAACAAGGCCAAAGTGTTACCACGGTTTTTAAATAACAGCTATCTTACTGGATGCATGAATATAGATCTAGTCCTAAGATAAATTGAAAAAAGGCAAATAATTATTGTTTAACTGAATTGCCATTTTAAGTTGTTTTTAATAATGTACTTTGATCCATTAGAATTTCAAAGAGACTGTTGATTCTCTATCTACTTACCTACAGTTTCTCAAATACAAGAAGAGCTGACAGGCTCTGGTATTCTCAGTGCAGTGGTTGGCAAAGGATGCCTGGCGGACCTCCAGAGGGGGTTCTCATTAAATCCCAAGGTCAAAACTACTTTTACAATACAAGGATTCCAACTTGCTTTGTGCTACTCTTGCTCTCTTTCAGGAACTGAGCAGACTTTTCACACTGCACAATCCTTGTGAAAGCACATCTGACTGACTGCAGCCCAGAGAATGCAGACAGAAAGCCACAGATTCACAAGAAGAGAAAACAGTGACATCCATTTTGATATTTGTATTATGTAAAATGGTTTTCATTTCCTTGACCCTGTCACCTGTGGCGGAAGAGGGAGCTGACCCTCCCCTTTTCCAGCTGCAGCACTCGGGGAAAGTGGACCCTGCACTTGGACAGCACAGTAGGGCTGACCTTGTTGGCGGAGGTGTGGGTGAGCCAGCTGTGATGTTGTGAGCAAGGGAGACCTGTCCCCATTCCTCATCTGTCATGTGGCAGCATGGGGGGAGAGTGAGGCCTTAACCCACCCCCCAAACACACCTCCGCCCCTGCCACTCATAAATGCCTGAGGCAGGTGGAAGAGCTGGCCCTGAGGTTGTAAGAACTCCCTGCCCCTCACCAGTTACAGCACTTGTGAGATCGGCCCCTACACCCCATCTGGGCAACACAGTAGCTCTGGCCCTGAAGGTATGGGAGAACTCACCCTTAGGATTCAAAGCAGAAGAACTGGCCCTGCCCCTTGCTCATCGCTGCAAGGGGTGAGCTAGCCAGGGCAATGCTGGAGAGTTCACCCTGGTGGTGAGGACAGGGAGAGCTGGCAGGCTGACAAAACCTGCAACTACCCAGGCCCAAAACCAGGGTAATGTTTTGGCCCAACCCAACATCCACCCCATCTGTGATCTGCTGGAGCATGGGGTGGGGATAGGGGGAATTGGTCCTGCAGATCCAGGGCTGCAGGACCTCCACTACACAGGGCAGCAATGGGATGTCCAGGAAGAGTCCCAGTGAGGGATCAGTGCTGGTAGTGTAGCAGAGACCAGGGGCCTCAAACCAGGCCAATGATTCCTTGAGGTGAACATCTGCATATAAAAATGTGTGGATAAAGAGGGCAACTGCGTGACTCACTGTATCACACTACAGCTTCCATGACGAGATTTTCCCCTTCTTCCTTTTTTTCCCCATTTTTCTTTTACATTTTATTGGGGGGGGGAGATGGGTGGGATCAGGACACATGGTATAAAAGCACAAAGAATAAATATAAAGAAAGTTGAAAAAATGGTTTTCATTTAAAAATATCAGTATTATTTAAACATCTTATCTTGGTTTTTATATATAAATCTGTTTAAATTTCTAATTAAGTAAAATATCAGCATATAGAGTTCATATAAAGGAAGGCTACTGATGTTTTTCAGTTTTCCAGAAGGCAAAGGAGCCCTGGAATAGGGTTGCCAGATAAACTACAGAACACCATTTAATATGACTTACAGACAATGATTTTTTTCTCATTAAGTACATCCCAAATATTGCATGAGAGATACTCATGCTTAAAAAAACAATCATCTGTAACTCTAATTTACCTGGTACTTGCTCCTCCCTTCCTCCCCTCAAATATCGAAACTTTCCCTCCTCGATGTTGCAGACGAAACCAGTGTTCCCATTCAAGTAAAACCACGGCCCTCTTTCTAGATGCTTTTCCACACTTGGTAAGAACAGGGTACAGCTTGAAGTTCTGCACACTCTTCAACTGAGAATTAAAAAAGACCTTCTGGGACAGAAACTGTTCTACTAGACATAGATTCCCAGAAAGTGGAGATCAAGGATTTCACAGTCAGCAAGTGTTCAGGAGGAGAACCAGGCCCGGCTTTTGGAGAAGACAAGAATGCAGCAAGGCAAGGAAAACTCACCTATGGAAAGGAATATACTCAAACTCTATCACTGGAAATAAACAAGAGTGGGAAAAGTCAAACCAGCCGACATGCTCAAATGGAAAGGAGGCTCTTAACAAGTGCCCCTCGTTTATTTTGTATTAGAGACTGCTATCTATAAATATAAAGAAAAGGAAGTGCAATTCTTCTCTGAATCAACTCAATGACAGAGGACTTAGGCAACAACAATGGTCCTTATGCCTGGGGCAAGCATCCTCTAAGGAACTCCCAACAAGGCCACACCTCCTAACAGTGCCACTCCCTATGGGATAGTGCAACTTCCTAAGGGCCAAGCACCCAAATACAGGAGTCTATGGGGCCATACCTATTCAAACCACCACAGGTATACTGGATTAAACAAAATATATCACTAAAATTATTTCACCTGTTTCATCTATGCTTCTCATAATGCAGGTAGCAATGAGTTTAAGGTTATTTAATGTGGAGAAATCTTTTCCATATTAGGAATAAAAGGCAATATCCCACCCAATGTTCTATTTCCAGAGCTTGTGAGGGTCTCTGCCCTGGTCCTACCCTCTCTCCTACATGTGCACACACAGGCTCACAGGACACAGAGCTGGAAGACCTGGGCTGCAGTTCATAGAAGGGAAGAAATGAACTAGAGATGAGACAGGTGCAGGCTGCTGCTACCCAGTCCTGGAGCCCAGGGTGTGTGCATATCTAATCTGAATCTATGCTTACAGGACACTGTACACCTGACATTACAGAAAGAACAAGTTCACAGTTTCATAGCTTGACTATAATGTGAACATTCAAATACATGGCATATGGGCCTCAACTTACATTCTTTTTTTGTTTTTGGTTTCGAGACAGGATTTCTCCATGTAGTCTGGGTGCCTGTCCTGGATCTCGCTCTGTAAACCAGACTAGCCTTGAACTCACAGAGATCCACCTGGCTCTGCCTCCCCAGTGCTGGGATTAAAGGCTTGTGCTGCCCAGCTCTCCACTTACATTCTTATCTAGAGCTGTGAACTATGAGAGCTGACTCTGATTGACAAGTACTCTCACAAGTCCCTTCTGGACACATCTCACACACCCTGGCTCATCCCTCAACAGCCAATGCTCAAAACTTTCCCAAGGGGAAAAACAAGCAGCACAGTGAGAGTAAAGATTAGTTCCAAAAACCCAAGGTCCTGTCCAAAACGCACCAACAATGTATTTCTTTTGTCTCAGCAACTCTAACCCTCAGCTTTCCTGGAGTCAGTTTTCTGTATATGCAGAAACAGTTTACAGCATTGCAGTTTCAAAACTCCTGTTAGAAGGAGACCGCGGGATGTCCACACAGAACGCACCTCCCTCTGGTATTTCAATGGTGATAAAAAGTAGAGACAACGAGCATGCCCTGGGAGACAGGGATCAAAATGACCAGCTAACTTTTCATCATTTTGCTCACTTAAAAGGAGAGACAGCCAGGGTACCAGCACAGGGAAAGACTGGAAACCACACATCCTATAACAAAACACACTATAAAGTGTTAATTGCAAGACGCTGGAGAGATGTCTTAGTGGTTAGGAGCACTACTCCTGTAGAGGACTGCAGTGTGTTTCCAACACCCACCCTAGGCAGCTTCCGACCTTCTCCACACTGCAGGACTCCACAACCCTCTTCATTTCCTAACAGGCATACATACATACACACACACACACACACACACACACACACACACACACACACACAAAATGACTCTTAAAAAAAAAAATGACTTTCAGCTCAAAATGCCAGATAACAATGTGTATACAAAACCAGTTCTATAATAAAACTAGCTGGATTGTAAAAAAAAAAAAAAAGCTGAACATGAGCATTCAGCAAAATAGTTTAAAAAAAAACTTATTTTAAACTAGCATTTCAATTCTATTGTATTTACTCAGGCTACAGATTTCTCCTTATACCTGTCCAACATACATAAGAAGAGAATCAAAGCATTACAGAGTTTAGATTAGTAAAAAAAATAAATATTTTAATGATGATTGTAACAATTATTGTATAATAATAGGGGAAGGCTGATGGTTTAAAAGCTAAAAATTCAAGGAAAAAACATAGGTTAAAAAAATCTTATTGCACTTATTACAGTGAGAGAACATGTGTATCTGCGGTGGTCTAAATAAGAGTGGCTTGTGTATTGAGATCCTTGGTCTCAGCTGGCAGAACTGTTTGGAAAGACTGGAGGGTATGGCTGTGCTAACGGAAGTGTATTCAAACTGGAGGTTTGAAGTTTCAAAAGACTCACACCATCCTCAGTGTCCCTCTCTACCTAGTGACTGTATCTCAAGAAGTGAGCTCTCAGCTACTGCTCCAGCACCATGCCTACCTCCTGCTGCCCTGCTCCCCACCATGATGGTCATGAGCCCCAAATTAAGCACCTTCTTCTATAAGTTGCTTTTGTTATGTGTTTTACCACAGAAATAGAAAAGTAACCAAGATAGTTATTTTATACACACACATACACCTCGCAGCACATACAGTCTCAAAGATAAAGATTGTTAATTAAGTGTATGCTGTGGTGTAAACATCTAACCTCTCGAAGCCCTAAATCCTTATACTGAAACTTAACCAATGTAAGAGCTCTACCCATATAAACAGGATTAATGTCATTATATATTAATGTCTCACCACGTGAGAATTCAGGGAGAAAGTACCCATTTAAAGTAAGTCCCCAATAAATACCAAACCTACTGGTACACTGGTTTTAGGCATTCCAGTATCTACTGAATTATGAACAATAAATTCATGCGGCCTGTCAATTACTCACTGTAAAGTATACTAGTACAATTAGAACAGACTAAGTGGGCATTGTCCTAATTTCAGGTAGTTTTTTAAAAAATCAAGACTAGAGGAAGACTCTGAAGTTATCTTACCTCTCAAGTGTAGCATGAATCTTTAAAGTTCTTATTAATAAAATAAAACCTGAGGCCAGTTATTGGGGTGAACGCTGGAAGATCAGAGAAGCAGAACAAGCCACAGCTACCTCACTCAAGCTCACAGATAAAATGCTATGAGAAAGCTGTGTGAATCCTGGATACAGCCTTAACTCTACCACCTTTCAACACATCCCTGTTAAGAATTTAATAGAGATGGGCGGTGGCATACACCTTTAATCCCAGCACTTAGGAGGCAGAGGCAAGTGGATCTCCGTGAGTAGGAGGCCAGAGTCTGGTCTACAGAGTGAGTTCCAGGATATTCTCCAAAGCTACATAGAGAAACCCTGTCTCAAAAACCAAAAGCAAAACAAAACAAAAAGTTGAACAGAATTCTATCAGTATATATTATAAAAGCTAACAGTCACAACTCTTAGCTATGGGTCAAATAATGTATTGTAGAAAAACTGCTATCAAGAGTGGCAACATTAGCAATGGGAATGCTTTTTCAAATACCCTATATTTTATATAGAAAACAATTTCAGAATAATGTTCCCAAACGACCAAAAAACATGAAGACCAACTTCACTTTCCAAAGCAAGCAGTCTACTCCAGAAAAAGAAAAGTTGCTCCTGTCCACTGGTCTACAGAGAACCTAATAAAGACAGAGAACCTAGTAGAGAATAATCTTAACCATTAAAATGGCAATGTATGATGCTGTGTTACAGTACTACATTGAGCAGACAACAATGGCACTGTAAGAGCTTACACTGTGTGACTTACTTAAAACTCCAAGGCACATTTTTTGCTTCTCAGTACTGGCTCAGGAGAGTACAGGTACTAAACAGACTCCAAAATTTTCAGAGATAAGATTAGTAGCTATCGTTTGTTAAAAGCAACCCTTGATATCTCCTTCAAACTAGGTACCATAAAAGCCCCATGTATAACAAAGTACGATTACTTGTTAGGAATGGGGCCTCAAGTGACAGGTGCAAAGTGGGGTCAGGGACACGTTAGTGGAATACACTACTGGTCAGGTGTGGGAGCCCACAAAGATTCCAACTTGTGGTTTGTTTCCATTTTGACTCAAGGTCAGAGAGTCAGTTAATATTGCTCTCCAAAGGCTGCATAGTAGGATGTTTTGGCCAAAGGCAAGGTTATCAGGTGTCTTACACTTCAAGGCCAATTACAAGAAGGTGTGGTTACCAGATGTTTAGAGAATTAAGAAAGGATCTACAGTTGTTTGTACTTTGTACTTTGATCTTGAAAGGGGCTCTTGCCTCTCCCCTTGCTGATGTCTCTTCTTTTTCTTGGTATATGTCTATATTTCTTCCTATTATTTCTCAATTCCTCACTCCTCCATTCAAGATCCCTTCAACAGGTCAGGCCTGGACAGTCAGGTTGATGGCAGTTCCTTATTTGCATCCCTTACTCTATTTACATCCTAATAGCACTGAAACTGAAAAGGAAATGTCCAAAGTGCTAAAACATGTAATGGTGTTGTCTATTGGTTCATGTCACTAAGTCCTTACCTGTTCCTTTTCACAGTTTCACAGACACAACTAAAAAGCCACAAAGAGAAAAAGCTGCCCTCAAAACTGCTGTTGAGGAAACAGAGCAATCATTACTTTTGTCTCTTCCCCTTAAACCAAGGCAACAACACACCATGCAAATGTGTTACTGTGTGTGCTGTCTAGTTTTATGTCAACTTGACACAAGCTAGAGTCATCAGAGGGGAGAGAGCCTCAACTGAGAAAATGCCTCCATAAAATTTGGCTATAGGCAAGCTTGTAGGACATTTTGTTAATGAGTCATGGATTGGGGAGGGACCAGCTAACAGAGCTAGTAGTCCTGGGTTCTGCTCCATGGAGAGCAAGCCAAAAAGCTACACTCCTCCATGGCCTCTGTCTCAGCTCCTGTCTCCAGGTTCCTGTCCGGTTTGAGTTCTTGTCCTGACTTCCCTCAGTGATGACCAGTGATGTGGAAGTGTAAGCCAAATAAACTCTTTTCTCTCCAGCTTGCTTTTGGTCAAGGTATTTTGTCACAGCAACAGTAACCTTAACTAAAGACACTGACTATACTTAGTTTTAAAGAAGTTTTTTTAAACTAAATTTTGAGGTATAATCTTTGTGATTACTCCCTTAAGCTAAAGGTATTTAAATCTACAAAAGAGAAGAGGTAGTTAGTTAGCTTCTTAAACTGATCAGAAAAGTAAAACACACCAATGTTTTTACTGTTATTTATCAGCTGTAAGAGCTTGTAAAACAGGGCAACCAGAGCTGCAAGTTTATTTCATTCTGGCTTCCAAAGAACTACTTAGGAGCAAATATGTTCCATAGTAAATGAAGTGGAACCATTTTTATCCAAGGGCTGGAAGGGAAAAAAGCAAGTGTTCTAGAGCGTCAAAGTTGACAGACCTGAATAAATACAAAAATAAAACAAACTCCTGCCAATCTTCATGAGCTTTTTCCTTCTGGGCTTATTTATCATGGTTATAAAACATGCTTGATTTTCTAGTTTCTTAGAATTTATTCAATCTATCTATACTCAATAACATAGTCAAAGTTCTTTTTGTACATTACACAAATGGCTATATGTATTTGTACATGTTTAAGAGATAAAACCAAATAGTATGATGATTATTTCAGACGTGATATTAATTAGTCTTTGTTACATGTAAGTTTATATATTTTTCGTCCAAGAATCAAGTACATTTATGATAGAAGTGGCTAGATTTTGTTTTGGTAAGGGCTTAGTACTAGAGATTGAACCCAAGGACTCACTCATGTCAGGTACAAGCTCTCAAGTGAGCTGTGCCATTTGTCCTAGTAGTCCTATTTTTAATCATATCCCTAAGTACTCAAAGTGAGCATGACAGTGATACTCAATGAATCAGAGAAAAATCAATACTATTTTCTTGAACCATTTTTTCCATCATTATTATTATGATTATACTATTCGGGTAAAATCCACATGTTAAACAAGTGCTATACTAGTGAGCTTTATCCCTTGTCATTTTCTTTCATCATTGTCCAACATCACTGAGTGAAGTTGAAAACAGTTCTATAGGTGAAAGGATTTCCATTTCAGAGCAGCAGCTCTTGTTTTAAGGTGTGGTTTCCATAGTGTGGAACATATTTATAAACTGAAAATTTGGCTTCAATGTTAAGTCATGAAGGAACTATGTGAAGACTAGCTGTGAACTTAGCTGGGGGCTTAGTCCTCACTCTGCACCAGTTCTGAAAGGCCTTAAGGGCTCAGGTGGCCTCAGTGGAGAGCTGCCAGGCGGCCAGAACTGAGAACACTCACTGACAGTGCTTCCACCAGAAGGTTGCTTTGATTTGATAACTAAATGCTCACTTTAGCACAGCAAACTTTAGAAGCACATAAAGAACAAGTTAGGAGCTTATCCTACTCTTTCCAATTCCATCGTCGCCTGGGAGTTTAGTTTACATCCACACCCGGTGTACTGATGATTTCAATTTTATTGCTGGGGCTGTGCTTTAGCCGTAATTCTGAAATCTAAAAGATCCTGAAGGAAAAAAAAAAATTGAAAGCTCTGGCATTGACTCAGTTGGTACCAAAGATGACCTACTGACATGAATATTCATTTGTTCTCCAGAAAGCAAAAGGCGCCAGTCTGTCTCCAAGCCCACCCTGTGGATGGTGTTGTATAAGCTACACTATGTGAGCTGTATTTTTATACAATCTGAAAAATCTCTAGATTCCAAAACACAAATGGGCTCTAAAGTTTTGAAAGGGGACTGTAAATTTGTATTTCTAAAAGTATAACTGATGGAATGAAGAATATGTATCATTTACATTTCAATACATGGTGCAAACTCATTCTTCCTATCAGCCATTAAGAGTTCCTCTACTCATATCCGGTGTTCAAGTTTCTTGCTTGTTTCTAATACAACAGACCAGAGATGAGAGTCGATTTCATCTGTACTTCTCAGAGAAGCTCAACTTTTTACAAAGGGGATTGATAGTCACAGAATGTCTCCCAAAGATACACCCATCATGTGCCCACTTTTCTACTGGGCTTTAAAAAGTCTGAGGAGCTCTCTGTGCATGGTCTGCATATGGTATGTTATAAACATCCCTCCTTACAGTTTTCATGCGGTTAACCAGGGTGCCTTTTGCTGCACATTCATTTTTAATTCATTTTGGCTCAAATTTGTTATTCTTCCCTTTATGGAGTCTAGGGTTTTGTTGTGTGTTTTTTTTTTCCCCCATTAAGAAGGTTTTTATACTTCATCCCAGAGTGATATAGCCACTTAGAATTTCTTTTAATATTTACACACTTTCAGTAATTTCCATCTTTATCTTAATTCTGTACCACATTTACTATTTCTTTATTGCTAATGTTTAGTTTATATACTGAATTATGGCATTTTCATACACAGTGTATATTGCACTTTTCAATTTGCCCTGTCCCCTGCTGGCTCCCTTCCTCTCCCAATGGTCCCCTTTCTGCTCTCATGACATCTGTTGTAGACTGGTAGGAACAGTCTATTTTCTTTTTAGTAGCTAATTACATAAAAATCATTTACTATATATATGTATCATTTTTCTCTGATGCTTATTTTAAAAATTTATACACTGGGAGAGAATAAGAGAAACATGTCATGATGTGCACATGGTAGAGGCTCACGCTCCTGGATGCAGCGGGGATTAATAGGAGATACCTTCTGCCCTGTGGTCTTCTTTGGGCTGTCTGTGATTGTGGGGACATGAAAATTCCTTGGCTCCCAAGGCCAGCCTCAGCATCACTAGGAACAGCTCCTCCTCGGAAGGCATGACTTGTCTTTTGGCATGCACACTGCCGTCACACCCCAAAGCTACTGTCATGTGACTGAACTTTCATCTCTTCTCATTTTCTTGGTACATGTCAGCCCTTTACAGCTTCTGACATGGACCCACATGAATTTATATATGCCCTTCTGCCCCGAGAGCTGAGCAGTCCACCAGCCTCTCAGGCCAGGGAGCACCGCCTGCCTTCGGGGCTCAGAAGTACTCAGACGCAAATACGGTGAACAACCAACTTCTTGACACTCAAGTTAAAATAAACAGAAACCACCCTCTCTGAACTCTCAACACCATAAACAACTCTTGGAGCCAGCAAAATAAACATGACACCTTTTCATGTGACTAGATAACAAAAATAAATATATGAATATTTCAATTGGCTTGAAAATTAAATCTACTGCTACAAAAAGATTTGCTCAAAACCTAAGCAAAAGAATTGCAGCAGATGTTAAAACCCAGAATAAGATACCATAGCTAAAGTAAGAGTACATGCGCTGCACCTACAAGTCAGGCCAATCCCCAGACCAAGCAGCTTCCAAACATCAATTTTCTGAAGTAACAAAAGAAAGGAAAAGAACTCTTGATGTTAGCAATAATTACAATCGACATACTACTGTAATGGCAAATTAAAGCATTCCCTAAATGACAAATTTATATTTTAATCCTTCTTTAATACTATTCAAATAAGAGAGCACTTACTGATCAGATCCTACACTAGGTTAACCCTATATATACAAGGTGAACAAGAGAGCTCAAAAGACAATGACAATGGGTTCATAGGAGCAAGTTTCTAGGAGTCCAGTGAGTTGGTTATATAGAAAACCACTGCAGGGCTGGGAAAATGACTTAGAGGGTAAGGGGCTTGCTGTCCAAGCCTGGAGACTCAGTTCGATCCCTGGAGTCCATGTAAAGGTGAAAGGAAGGCACCCACTCTGCAGTTTCCCCTGACATCTACATGTGACCCATAACACACTCTCCTTAAGAATAATAAATTTAATAAAAACAACTCTAAAGTGGTTTTTTTCACAAGATAGTCATGTGAAAAAAGCAGTCAGTAGATTTTTAAGTATGTCATCTAAGAATCAAAAGAGAATCAAGAAGTATGTTGTCATGTTATGCTTTAAAATCTCTTAGGAGTTTGCTTCTTTATTTGTCCATGGCTACATTCGTTCTTTTTTTAATCAACAGATCTGCCCAACAATAGAAAATTTCATTGCCAACACTATTCAGAAGAGGTTCGCATCGACTACTACACAAGTGAGCCAAGTAACAATGTTAGAAGATTTCTGTACAAGACAGAAAACAGACCACCATTTCCCTTCTCAACACAGAGGTGAGTGTGCTTGGTTAAAAGCTCAGCTGACTCATGCAAGAATATATAAGGAAAGCCAGAGACTGTCTACATCAAAGCATCACATCCCCAAAGGAATGAGAGCATGAGCAAAAGCCACAGAGCACAGCTAAGTCACGGACATGTGCTGGGAGAGATGAGAGGTGGAAGCGCCACAGCACAGCCAGACTAAGCACACCTCACAGGGAAAAAGAAAACTACAACGTCCCAAGGTCACCAAGGAAAGCCACCAAGTGCTTCTGGCACCAAAGCATCGTTCACTGAACATTCACCGAGTTCTCACTGCTGATCTGGAGCACACAGAGAGAAAGGAGACATGGATGTTACTCACCAGGAACTTGGAACGTTTGAGGAAAGAGCTTCAGTCATGTGAAGTAGTTCTCGAAAGTGGGAACTTACCAAAGAGAGTATTCTGAGTGTTCACAGAGGGGATCTCACTGAAGGATATGACAGGCAGAAGATGACCGAAGAGAGAACATTTAAAGAGAACAGCATCATACAGACTCCTGGCTCCATGACTGGAGGGTCTGACTGAAGCCTGAGATAATGTGAGCCTAGTGTTGGTGCTGCATGAACCTTGTTTTGGGAAACACTGATTTAGAGAGCATAAGCTACAGGCTATACTTGGGAAATACTAAGCAGAGCAAATTCAAACAGAAAAGGAATACCTGTGGTGGTAAAGGCTGGTTAATGCCTAACCACAGAGCATCTCAGCAGAGACACACCAGAAAAACTTCAAACTAAATGAAACAAAACACCCCAGGATGCAGGATTTGCATTTATCACAAAAATAACACCTCCCCTTCCTGTCATCCCTCCCATGGTTGGGGTGGTTCAAATTCAGGGGATAACCAAACCTAGGCTTTCTCCAAGTTGTTTTGTTTACCTATTGTTCATTATAAAGTCTAAACCACCACCAGAAAAAGATGGCTGTGTTCTGACTTTTATGAAGGCCACTGCCAATAACCTGCTGGCACAATGCCATTGTCCACACCTCCCATTCCCATCTGAACGGCATATGGCAAACAACATCAAAATTAGTCACTTAGGACAAAAACAAACTCTCTTGGGACTTTAGCTTACAAAAGTTATACAAGTATTGTATGAACATTGGGAATTAAATGTGCGTGTCTGTCATGAGAAGGGCAGACAAAGACACTTTCTGCTCTAGCAGTGTGCCTACACTAGCCACGAAAGACACATCTCATAAGCCATCAGTAACGATGCTAAGGATGTCCTCAATTCCAAAGTCACAAAGGCATTCACCCACTGCCATAAAGCAGAGCATCCGAGGGCCTGATGTAACACTCATCCTTATCCCTCAGGGGACACAGAGTGAGCAGCTACTTTTACTCAGAACAGCAAACACTTACAAATACTATGTGTAGCACTGGACTCTTAAAATTAGATTAAGGCTGGGAGAATACAGCAAAGAGATTAATTAAAAGAACAGAAAAATGGAGTTGGGCAGAATAAAATAGCTGAATTATGATCTACCAAAGGCTTTGAAAGTCATTATACTTCCCACACATTTATCTGTAAGTGGGATAAAAGTTAAAGAGCATCTTAGAAGACCCCAGAAAGCCAAAAGTTTGACAAAGTTAACAGAGCCTGGGTGATAGAAATCTTTTGTTTTCTTTTGAGTTACTTTTTAGAAAGTGCTGTCTGAGAAAAAGAGAAAACAGGGCCATGACTGCCAGAGCTGAGGAGGCAGAGAAAGCGGAAGGAAGACGGAGCTCGCACAACCCAGAGCCCTACGCCATCTCAAGGCTTTCCTTTGATCCAGAGCTCAGGCAGGAAAACAGGCAGCCTATGAAATGAAAAGTGTCCCACGAGGATCCAAACTCCATCTGCAAAGCCCAGCTGTGTAAGAACTTGCAGTGTGGGTAATAGCAAACTGGAAAGGGGGCATTCCATACATTCTATGGAGTTCCTCAATCATCTGGCAAGGTTCAACCCCAGTGCTGGGAATCTCCATTTCTCCAGCAGCACGTGGCACTGGCTGCCTTATTCCTTTACAAGGATGACCCCTCTCTTTAGTGATCACCTCCAACCTTTACAACCTTTCTTCACATAGAAGAGTATGTCCAATGAGGCCAGACTGTCCTGAGTACTCCACTTCAATCTGGTAGGTGAGCAGCAGAACACTAGCATGCCACTTCTTGTTCCAGTTTGCTATGAGCACTATCCCTGCTGAAATGACTTTCCAGAAACTACTGAGAAGATAATTTCTTAAACAAAGCCTGAAAATGTTATGTGGTAAGGATAAATAATTTAATAACTTCCTACCGCTGGAATGTTAAAAGTCCCCCCAAAACAGGAAATAGGGTCATTTGTTTCCCATTCCATGGGCACCAAAAATGTAGAAACTGGAGACTTGTTAAAGAAAGGAACTTGAACTGCAAGCAGAGTTAGCAGTTCCTCCTCATTCCTCCACAGGGTTCACTCTGTCATGTCACACACGCTTGCACATACAACTTCATTGCCTCCCACCACTTTCCCCACTCACTCTCCTGTTCACATCTACTTGGAACGAAATTCATTTCTCCCTTCTAAGTTCCCCAGGTCTTTACTTCACTCCATGGGAAGCAATTTTTACCTTGTTTTAGGTGATACCAGACTTATTTATACCACATCAATTCTAACATAAATACCTAAGGTTCACTAAAATTGATCTTTAGGTACCACTTTATGTTGTGATCAATCAAAAGGAATCTTAAAGGTCCACTGTCCCCTCAAACAGTGCTATAATATATGAATTCCACTGCTCAAGGCATCTTGGAAACCTTCTATTGTCCTTGGTGCTAGGAAACCAACAACTGAATCTCTGTATCTGTTTGCTCCTCCTCCGTTCATCCCTAGGCTAAATATGAAGGGGAATCGGGTGTTATTTAGCGGCGCTCTTACCCTGCGAGGAAATGTCACGAAACACGACAGAATCCACTAACAAGAGTTTTACTGAGATGAAAGAGACAGACAAGTGCTCAGGCCTGTGGAGAGACACGTGTGTGGAGAAAAAGAAGGAGAAAGCCAGGACTATGGCGCCAGCTTATAAAGGCTGGGTGGTGCATGCGTACACAGGTCGATGTGGTTACTCCACGCATGCGCAGATCACATGGTTGCATTGCGCGCTCTTATGCAACCATACAAAACCACAGGGTCCTGGTCACGCAAGACGCCTTGGCCTGGAAATGGCTATTTTGACCCGGAACTGGCTAGGCGGAAGTGTCTAGGTCATCTGGACATGCACAACCGTGGGGGTGTGTGGTGGGTCTATCATCAGGGAATAAAAAGAGCAGAGATACTTCATCCCTATGGTCAAGAAACTTACATAGATGTAAATTTAGAAAACTTCTAATGCTCCCTGTAAGAGGTGCATGTAACAGGAGAGTAAGTGTAAAGAATGCCTACAAACCAAAGGAGGAAACAAGCACACAGAACTGGAAATAACAGACTCTCCAAGATGTCTTTGGAAATATGCTTTGAAAGGCAAATGCAACAGAAGTCAGCCCTGGGCTTGGGAGGTGGTGACGGCAACAGGGCGCATATTCCAATAGGGAGTAGAAGAGAATGTCAAGTATTTTAAAGACTGGTGGTGCATTTTGCTTTGATTTGGGGGGTTGGTTTTTGTTTTTTGCTTTAGAAAAAAAAAACATTATCACACTGCCCATTTAAAACTTATTTTCTCTTTTTCCTATTACCAATTCTTTGATTCAAGTCTCTGTGTGATGTTTCCTGAGTGGTCTCATTGCACCCATTTTTTTTTCCCCCATCAAACCTTCAACCAAAGAGAAATGGCAAATTACCAGTTTCCCTTTCTTCTACAGGTTGCCACAAAGGCCTGTTACACAGAAGCAGAGTACGACAGGCACCGAAGTGGACGACCAACGGCAGTCCCCACCGTTCTCTCACGTGCTCACTCACAGTGGACTTGGTGGTACCTAACAATGGTCATCATTTCTGGGGTAACTGTAAGGATTTGGTCCTTAATTATGTCATCAGCCTTCGACGGCGTCTCAGCCTAAAGCGGGGGGCCCTCTGTGCGCCCTTTCTCCTTTCCACTCCTTCCTCCCGTTGCCCCCCTCCCCCTCCTCTCTCCCAATAAAGCTCTAAAAAGGTAACCATGGCTGTGATTCTTTCAATCAGCACGCTCCTCTGCCTGCGGCAGCCATTTAACCTACATTGGTGCTGTTCAGACTCGGATACACTACCGAGCACCGAGGACCTGCTGTAACCGCTGCCGCCTCTTCCCCCATCCAGCGAGACCGCGGACAGTGAGCGCATGTGCATCCCTCGACGCCTCCGCTGGACCCCCACACCGCTACTGCCATGATTCTTCATCACAGTTAAGTCCGCTGTTCTTGCGGCTGTAGTCTGAGCTATTTTCTTTGCGACGGACACCCCGGGGGTTGTCCTCGGGCTGTACTGGCAACGGCAGGCACATTTTCACTCCTGACGAGGAGGTCAATGCTGTCTCGGGTCTACTGGGTGGACCAACTGCAGTGCAGCCGAGCCCTCACGATCCCTTGACAAAGAGGACTCGTGACCTGAGCTGATTCACGGATCTCTCTCCACTCTTTGGGGACGCCCAAGATTGTAGTCTGATCCCGGTTTGTTATTTAATTTTTTATTTTTCTCTCGGCTACAGCCATGAGTCAAAGGGGCAGATACATTGGCGGATAGGGGCGGGCACCAGTAAACCTGGCCTCATAACAGCATAAACCTGGCCGCATAACAGAGTTGCGGGAACTTCTGCCAGCGAACGGGCAAATAAGAGTTACTTTATCTCCAAGCTTTCTGCTAAAGTTCTAAACCCTTCTCCCTCCCCACTTCTATGTCTGCCACGTACAACCTTTTCTGTCTGACTTCTGCCAGCAGTGGGCAGGCTCAAATGGGTGGGCTTGGGCGGTTTCTACGACTTGCTCTAACTCACCTTAACTCAACCCACTCATTCTCAAACTGTCTTAGAAGCACAGAAGAGTCTGGAAGCGGCTAAGATCCATACAAATAAGTTCACAGAAGTCAGGAGGGCTCTTAAGTAAAAAATCAGCTTCTAGCCTCAGATAAGTCTTCCAAAAGGATCGGTTTATACCCTGCCTACTGGCAGATCTTCCAAAAGCTGTCCTTAAGCCATCAATCATCAAGAAAAAAAAAAAAAATTCAGGACATGGAGTAAAATCCATCTCTTGTTCCCCAGACCTCCCCGACTAAAACTTAAGCATCTCGAGAGCAAGGCTCCTGACCCCACAGGCAAAAGAGTCATCTGTGGCATTTAAAGTGTGCCAGGGAAGGGATAAAAGCCTGAAAACAAAATTGCCAAGGGCTGGCACTCGCTCACTCCCAAAGGCTGTTGGGTCCCTGTTTTAAGTGAGGAAAAGGCCACGGGCTAGCAAATGCCCTGCCAGGCCATCGACAGCCTTGTTAAAAGTGCCGCCTAGAAAGACAGAGTCAGCTGACTGCCCCCAGGCACCAAGATGCATTGGTACATCAAGCTAAGACCTCCAGCAGACCTAGGCTTGGCTACAGACATGGCAGGGAACCCAGAACGCGGCAGGGAAGCGATCCAATTCTTTCCTTCTGGACACCAGAGCCACTGACTCAGTCCTGGGAGTTTTGGGATATCACGTCTCCTTTATTGTTGGGTACAGAGGACAGCTTTACCACCTCACCTAATTTAATTACACTTTCAGAGTTACTTAATGAAAAAAGATTTCCTCCTAAAATAAGAGCTCATTGCTTCACTCCAGATCCACTGCCTGTGTTTCTCACGTGCATATAGACAGGGCCCTGATCTCTGCCTTTTCCCTAATTCCAAGAAAATAAATTCTCATGTACCACAAGCTTTTCTCTTCCCAGTTCCCTGTTCTAACTCACTGTTCAGCTAATGGTACAGGACTACCACAGAACCAGAGTCCAGAGATCATCAAATAAGAAACTGTAACAGCTAAAAGGTATTTACACCCCCAGACCCAAAGGCGTCTGGGTGCTACAAAAAGACTTTAATATAAACATCTATTACTATGAGATGCTTTTAACAATTAATTACCTGTCTCCTAGATGCTGAACTAGTAAAGGAAACAGGTGCTTTAAAATAATCTGTCTCTGATAAAGCTTAACATGTTTCAAAATCCATAGGGACAGGCTGGATCTACCTCAGATAAATGTCAACATAAAATAATAATGATTCTTCTATCTCTCTAAGTTTTTTCTGTGTCACCAGCATCTTGTCAAACAAAAAGTTTCCAGCCACAGTCAAAAGGGATACATGTCTCCAGAGCAAATGGATGACAGACAGTATCCCACAACGCCTGTCTACCTTGGAAAACTCCCCTTCTCCATTCCCCCCAGAGCCAACCGATGTCCAAAAGTCAGCTGGAAGCAGTTTTTGTGACGAATGACGCCCCTAGTCCCATCTACCTGTTTTTTCTTTTTTTTTTCTTTTTTTTTTTTTTAATAATAAGTGAAAGTCTGGGATGTAAGGATTCAGTCCTTAATTACGTCATCAGCCTTCGACGGCGTCCCAGCCTAAAAAGCAGGTGGGCCCTCTGTGCGCCCTCTATCTCTCTCCTTTCCGCTCCTTCCTCCCATCAGCTTCCCTCTCTCCCTCCCTCCCTCCCTCCCTCTCTCTCTCTCTCTCCCTCCCTCCCCCCTCTTCTCCCAATAAAGCTCTAAAAAGGTAACCATGGCTGTGATTCTTTCAATCAGCACTCTCCTCCACCGGCATGGCCAGCCACCAGGAGTGCGCCGTTTAACCAACAGTAACCTGATTTCTACCTTTTAGGAATTCAAACCTGGGCAAAGTGGATAAACAGAACAATTGTTTCCTTATGAGAGAGAATTATACTATAAGTATCTAAGACAAAAATCAAATGTGTAAAAGTTAAGGTTATACTACTATTTCCATGCTTTTTTTTTTAACCAACTTTTATAAACTATTGCATAAAATTCTGTGAAGCTGTCAGGGAATAAATTACCACACTTGAACAACAGCAACAAACAACAATAACAACAAATCACTACTGAAAGAAATGTGTAAATATCTAAAGGTATACTTGTTTTTTTGAGTGTGCATTTTCCAGTGTTACAGCAAAAAACGATTAATTAATAATTCATATGTGGCCGGGCGGTGGTGGCGCACACCTTTAATCCCAGCACTCGGGAGGCAGAGCCAGGCGGATCTCTGTGAGTTCGAGGCCAGCCTGGTCTCCAAAGCGAGTTCCAGGAAAGGCGCAAAGCTACACAGAGAAACCCTGTCTCGAAAAACCAAAAAAAAAAAAAAAAAAAAAAAAAAATTCATATGTGATTTTCAAGTCACTTATACAAATTTCTAGTGATATTAAGTGCTACAAAATTAACAAAATGACTTGAATAAATTTAAATCTTTTGATAACAGCTGAACACTAATGGCTTCAAACAAGTTGTTACGGTCTGAGCACACTTTCCACACTGTGCTTTCCAAAGGCTGTGGGTACTATGATAAAGAACTCAGTCTGCCATCCCATTAAGAAGGATGACAGAAGATAGCAACCCTAAACCTGCCTCTGTGTCCTAAGGATTGTTTTGAACTAAAGAAAAACAGTAGTCAATAAAGATGCCCTCTGTTCCCCTCAATTCTCCTGAAAGCAAGAGCTATGAGAGACATGCTCATAAAGGATGTCCTCCACAGACCAGGAAGGAGGAGTCGTCCTTAGCACTGAGATGGGAATCTCTACAAACAGACCTTGTTAAAGTAATGGCTGTCTTTTCTGGGCCTGCTCTTACTCTTTCACAACTTTGCTCAATCTAGTATATAAGTGCGAGGTTTGCTCTTCTCCAGGTCTTCACTTCTGTGTCGAGACTCTCGTGTGTATGTAACAATATGAATGCTTTTCTCTTGGTACCAGGTAGAGACCCTTGTAAGACACACAAAAAGTTCTGACTTCCTTTTACTCAAACTCTAGATCCTTCAGTGACCCTACCCATGAAATTTCAATAAATGTCAAATTTAAAAATTATTAAAAACATAAAAAGCTGTGAGTTTGGTAAAATAGCTGAACATCAATATATCCAAGTACAAGTAAGCTCATATAATTAGCTACCACATTAGAACCAGTAGAATGAAAATATAAGGAGAAAACTTGAGTCCTTGAATAAAAACCAGCAAAAAATGTCCTCTTGATTGACTCTACAAAAATATTAATTAAAAATAATTATCTATTGCAAACAGCAACAGCTTATATTAAGACTATTTGGTTCATCTAAATGGAGATGTAGTTGACTATGTGAAGTACTACCTACTAATAAAAAAGGAAGATGTAAATAATACAGGATAGTTATTAGTGGCATAGAATGAGGAAAAGAAAGTATTAAAACCATCAAAAATTACTGACACTATCCTCTCTAAATGCTGAATATGAAGTTGAAAAGTTCAGGTGTCAATAAAGGAAAAATAAGCAGTGGTGGACCCGAGAGCAGTGTTTTCAGTGGGAGACCCCAGAACAGTGTTTTCAGTGGGAGACCCCAGAACAGGGTTTTCAGTGGGAGACCCCAGAACAGTGTTTTCAGTGGGAGACCCCAGAACAGTGTTTTCAGTGGGAGACCCCAGAACAGTGTTTTCAGTGGGAGACCCCAGAACAGGGTTTTCAGTGGGAGACCCAAGACAGTGTTTTCAGTGGGAGACCCCAGAACAGTGTTTTCAGTGGGAGACCCAAGGCAGTGTTTTCAGTGGGAGACCCCAGAACAGTGTTTTCAGTGGGAGACCCAAGGCAGTGTTTTCAGTGGGAGACCCCAGAACAGGGTTTTCAGTGGGAGACCCAAGGCAGTGTTTTCAGTGGGAGACCCCAGAACAGGGTTTTCAGTGGGAGACCCGAGAGCAGTGTTTTCAGTGGGAGACCCCAGAACAGGGTTTTCAGTGGGAGACCCAAGGCAGTGTTTTCAGTGGGAGACCCCAGAACAGGGTGTTCCCTCTGAAAGTGCTGACCTGTGTCACTTCCCAAACTTAGAATGCTGGTACAAATACCAATTAAATGTTCTTTGAAAATTGATCATTTGGTTAAAGTGAGTATTTACATTTAGATGAAAATTTAAGATACACTCTACTTTAAAAAGAACTCTTATCTGTTTTACTGTACATAAAATTTCCTCCTAAAATACTGGTATCAGAATTTGTCTTAATACTAGCCTAAAATTTAATTCCTTAAGGTTTAGTTAAAATATAAAAATAAATTATTCTTTGTTACCTCTCAAACATGTTCCCAAGTGAAATATGCACTAGACACTTATTATTATTATAAATTTCTTATATATACACAAATAAAAATTGGGAAACTGAATTTATGGCATCTCAAAACAGCATTAAAAATGTACATTACTGCCGGGCAGTGGTGGTGCCCGCCTTTAATCCCAGCACTCGGGAGGCAGAGCCAGGTGGATCTTTGTGAGTTCGAGGCCGGCTTGGGCTACCAAATGAGTTCCAGGAAAGGCGCAAAGCTATACACAGAGAGACCCTGTCTCGAAAAACCAAAAAAAAAAAAAAAAAAAAAAGTACATCACTGAGTGAGCGTGCAGAAGACTCACAGGGGCTCTAGGTGCAGAGACTGAGTGGTGGTTAAATGCTCAGTCTAAGCAGGACGTTTATGCCATCCCACCTGAGACTTCGAGAGACGGATTCTGCAAGAGGAGCAATTATTCTCTTCAGTTGTGTACCCCCAAGGGAGCCCACCAAGCTCCAATGGACAGTTCCAAATCTATAGACACAAGATAACCCTGGGTAAATTCAATAACTCACAAACAAAATAAAAAGACATGAATGTAAGAAAGGAAGTTGTAGGGAGACATGAATGTAAGAAAGGAGTTGTAGAGAAGAGGGAGTGCTAACAGTAGTAGAAGATGGAGTGTGTAACGTGCATTATTATTTATTACTTTGAAAAAAATTTGAATAATGGATGTCACATGAGTACTGCATAGTAAGATGTTTAAGGAGGATTTAGTTTGAAGCTCGTCTGTTTGTTTTCTCAAGGGCAACATAATGGTAGCCCAGCATCTCTGACCTCTTAGTCATACCTGTTCAGTCTTAAAGCAACAGAGAACAAAACAGCATTTTTATAGTGTAAAATAAGATAACCTTACACCATAAATCAGGTCATTTGAGTTGGCCAGTCTAGACTGCTGAGAGAAATACTATGCTTTGCTTTTTACAAAGAGTAATATATGAAAGAAACTTGATATATGCACTCACTGTATGATCCATTTATATCAAGTATATAAACAAGTAAGACTGAGTCAGTGTTAGAGGCCAGGACAGAGATCATCATTGTTAACAAGGGGGCATACAGAAGGTTGCTGTATGCTGATAACAATCTATTACTCAATATGGGCAGTAGTTACATGGATGTGTGTATCTGGTAGGAACCCACCAGGATGCACACGCCTGTCTAGGCTTGTCCTGTATTTTTGTTACACATCTATAAAAAAAAGTGTCAAAAGATTATATAATAAGACATTAAATACCAGATTCTCTCCCCAATTCCAGCTGGGAAGTTTATTGCTGAAGAAAGTAAACCAGAGAATTACCGGTTCAAAGATATCAGGCACAGCAAAACACACTGTTTCGCAAACAAGAGGACAAGACAAAAATCCACATGTTTAACTGCGAGATTCTGGTTCTCTTCCCCAGTCAGTTCTCTCGATCTTGGCATGTATTACTCAGACAGAAGCCAAAGGATTCCTCTCAAGTAAAACTGACACGCCCTGGGGAAAAGACGTGCTCAATGTTTTTGCTATGTAACAGGCAAAAGGAGCAAAATCTCTACACTGACTCCACAAGGGGAGTAGCCTCCAAGTAATAGGTGTTCGGAAGAACGCTAAGTTCTGTCAGGAAGCCTACATGAGCTAGAGAAGAAGAAAAGAACACAAATGAAAAAGAGAGGCGCCTGCCTAGTAAGCCAGCACCAGAATGTAGTCACAGAACTGCAGTTCCTTGGGAGGGGTGGCAACCAGGTGTCTCTGAAAGAACAGGCAAGGTAGGACCTGGATCCCACTGAACTGAGGGCCATCTGGATATCCACTCAGTTCACAGATGTTGTCTCTTTTGTGAATGTTCTTGTAAGTAACAAGAAACCCATATTATGAAGGCTTTAATGCTGGATTACTATGGAACACTTAAGTAAAAGAAGAGGGAAAATAATGTTATCCAGGTACTTGCAATTCCATTTGTCAAATGTTAACATTTTTTTTGCCATATTTACCTCTATATTTTTTCTTCTTAAAGAAGTAATCATTACATATATAGGTAAAAATTCCTTCAAGAAATTCTCTAATCCCAGCACCTAACTTCCTCTTCAGATCATTACTAACCTGAATTTGCTTTGATATCCATCCCATAGACCGCATCCCTCAAATGGGCTTAGTTAAGATGAATTCTAATGCCCCTTTCTATCCTAAGACAAATTTAGGTATGGTATCAAAGAATATTCACAACTTTTTGAAAGAACAATTAAAACACTCTCCCAGGGGTTGAGCAAGGGAGGTATGATGAGACACAGAGGAGGGAAAATTAAAACAAAGTACAATGACACAAATGCATGGAAGGGCCCAATGAAGCCTATCTGTGTGCTAACTTTAAAATGTTAATTTTTAAAAAAATACCACCTTATTTTCAATTACATGTACTAATTTTACAATAAAATTGCTTGGATTTTTCTTTCTGGGTATTAAAAACTATAAATATATAACCACAATGAATGATTAGTATAGCTTTCTCTCTAACCATATCAGTCACTTAAAAAGATATGAACCCCACTGCTCCTTCAACACAGCTCCAACCTCTTCCAGTACAGTCTCTACATGCGCACTAACGAGGGACTTCATTTCCCACAGAATCAAGATTAGTCATTACACCAAAAGGAGATAGAAAGGAATATGGCAAACTCTCAGATCTGCTTTAGAGATCCATCTAGTCATAATGGGGTAGATTCTCCTGCTGACACACAACTCAGATCCAACATACTGATATCCAAGTGTCACAGTGTCCTGGATTTAAACCTTGGTTCTTAAATGGATTCTTAACAGACTCTTCAATTTAGAAGAAGCACACTAAACTTTTCACAGTCTATTTACAGATATTCCAGGGAATGAAGCTTGTTTAAAAAGAACTGCTCTTATGTAAATCTACCCAATGAATAACTACAATTTATAATTTTAAAGGCAGGAAACCTTAGGGAACATTTCAGAGTGATAACTGATACTGTCCTCAACTATAAAACAAAGTCATGTTCTCTTGCCTTCTGAGGGGAAAATATACCTGTCAGAATAGTTAGGAGACAGTTCCCAGCTAGGTTGGTTCCCCCAGCCCTTCCAAAGGCATCCAGCACTTCTGCAGGCTCGCTCACCTTTGCAGTTCACCAAGTCCTCTGGCAGCTGAGAGGGTGGGGTTTTGCCTTAGGAAGTTTTGTTTTAAATTGAGATGAGTAAGGTCTTGGCTGTAGAAGAGATTGGCAGGCAGATGTTCAAGGCTACAACACGAGAGGTCTACTGAGCTTATGCGTTGGGATGCAACCTAGAGAGAAAAATAATAAATTTAATTCATTTTTTCCTGTGGCTACTGTCTATAGATAGAATTCAGAAGTTCCCGTTTGGGAACCCAGGAACACCATGAAAGCAGCACTTCTTGTCCAAATACAAACAGATGAAGTAAATATACAGTCAGCACAGACTAGAGACTGCTCCTGTAAACAAACAAACAAACAAACACTGGAGCACGCTTACACAGGAGTGGCTCCAAAGAGCACAGTGGGTTTAGTAATGTCACTAGTTGTTGGCACAAGTGGTTTGTTTTACTCCTGAAAACATCAAGTAATAGGATTCTGAACAAACTAACACAGGAGTTTGGAGGAAATATACATCAGGGGCTAGACAGGAAGAATAATCAGATCCCATTACCTGCTGGCCACAAAAGCCTGCAGTTGTTACTCCACAAAGTCCAGTAAGACAATTACAAATGCACTGTGCTTTGCCTCATGTATATGCTTTGCACAAAACAAATATTTATATCTAAAATAATTATATCTAAATGATTACCTATATCTTCAATGCCTTCCTGGTTAAATGACGCCTACCAAGGTCAGAATCCCAGGGCTACAAACCAACATGCATGACAGAAATAGAACATGTACTGGGTAAGCTGGATTTCTCAAGTCTTCTCCCCAGTTCTCCAGGAAGCACAACGTCAATTTATAATAAAAGCCTACAGATTCAACCCACTTTAGCTCTATGTGGTGGCAGATGCTGTAATGACAGAGTTCTAAGTCATTGCCTAACTCAGCCTCTGTCTTCATCATAGCGTTGCAAAGAAAACTTTTCTCTTTATCTGTGATCAACTTGCTGTACTTTTGTGTTACCAAACCCAGGTTTCTTTTTTCCTAACTCAGAAGAAGCCGAACACAGTCTTGGGAATGTGGCTCTGGGCCCAAAGTGTACAGATTCCTCTGCAAGTGATACCACCTAGATGTTGAGCTAAGAGGAACAGACAAATCATTGATATATCTGAGCCTCAGTTTTGATGTCTGTGTAGCAGGTCTAAGCATAGCATCTATTTCTACCTTCATACCCCACAAAAAGTATTAACAAACACTGCTATTACTTTTATTGCTATTGTTACAAAGTAGAATTACTCATATTTTATATTCACTGATACTCAAATTTCCCTAATATTAAAAAGCTATTCAGAAGTAAATATGCATGAACTACTCTGCTACAATCATATCTGAAATTAAAGACAAATTATAGTGTAATATGAAAGCAGAAGAGTGCTGGTGTACAAAGATGTGATGGTCTACTCAGGTAGACCCATCACAAATGATCTTAGGAAGTCTGAGTTGACATCTCAGCAATTTCAGCTTTCCTTGAATTTACACCATTAAAAAAGAAAATTCCAAAGAGAGTCAAGTTCTTGATGTAAACCAAGACTTAGGGGTTTGGTGGTGGAGGGGAAACAGACTGAAGTGTAAAAAGCCATGTAAAAGCACAGGAGCCACAAAGGATTCCGACTCGTGAGAATCAAACGAGAAGCTGTGAGCAGGAAATGGGGCTGACGTTCTGAGTCAGTAGAACCTTCCATTCAAAAATAAGTGTAAATCAGATAGGGTATATCCTGAGGTCCAACAATCAAACAAGACATTCTCAGCCCTAAACATGTAGAAATGAAACAGAAAGGCAATTAAAGATAATCATTACAATAATAGAATGTACAAAAGCTCAGAACATAGTCTGAGGGTCAGGAAAGCCTTCCTAGGGGATGTGATACTAAAATCCAAATTGAAACTCAAATGGAAATGTGTGGTTTTAATATTGTGCTTTCCATTTTTATTTCTTTTTCTCCCTGTAACAATCTACACATAAACTTTGATTAAAAAAACCCAAACAAACAAGAATAGCCAAGTACCCCGATCCTCTGGGGACGAAGAAGACAAGCAGAGCAGGTCAGAGCAGTAGCTGTGTTCCAACTGATGAACAACAGACTGATCTAGAAGCTGCTGACAGGGCAGATCAGAGGCCAAGGCAGAGAGCGGTTCTGCCTTAAGGAACAACAGCAAAATCTCAATTGAATTGGAAAATTAAGAAAGCAAACAATACTCTTCTACATATAATGCTAGTCCTGAAAATATTTTTAATATGCATACATACAGCGCCACACACTACATTTGCATAATAGCCCATCTATAATGACTGATCACATTCCCAACCAGTAATGGAGGCTGTTCACAGGAAAGGGAAGTGGAAGAGCGGATTGTAAGTTGACCTAAACTGTTTACTTCCTTGTAAGAGGGACAACAGAAGATACAAGGCACCTATCAACATGTTAACAACTGGGAAGGCCAGTACATGAAAACCAGATAGATACATAGACAGACAGACAGAAGTAAACCCAGGGTTTCACACATGTTAAGTAAGGACTCTACAACTGAGCTGTGACAGCAGCCACAGAAAACAATATCTCGACTTTTGTACTCTTCCTTGTGTGTCTGAGAACACATGCATTTAATTTGAAGAAGAAAAATAAAAGTAAAATATGATTTTAAAAAATGGTAGAAGTGAGAAAAAGAGCAGCCTCTGGCTTCCTTCTACTTAGTGTTGTGCTATGTCCTGTGGGCACGCATTCTTCCTGTGGTGACTTACACCCATAACCCTTTGTAATGGGCAAATGCTGGGCCTCCAAAAATACATTATCTCTATTCAGAAACAGTAGATATTACCTTATGTGCCCCAAAGATGTGAATAAGGATCTTTACCCTGCTCTATCCAAATGGGCCCTAAATACAAACACACACACACACACTGACAGTTGTGATGGGGCTCTGAGATACATAAGCAATGTCACATGACCATGGAAGTAACTACAGTGAGGTGGCTAAAAGATACAGAACACAGTTTTCCCCCTAAAGCCTTTGGAGTAAGCAAGGGCTTATGACACCTTGAGTTTGAACTTCTGAGAACTGTGAGACAACACTTCTCTGTTGTTCTCTGCCACCTGAGCTTTGTTAATTTTGCAATGGCCACAAGAAATTAACACAATCCTTTAATTTTTCCAAAATAATTTTCATTCACTCGTTTTTACTGAATATTTGTGCTACTTGATATAATTTAAGCAAGCAAAATGAAGATTCCTGACCTTTGCTGAACTTACCTTACAAATAAGTATGATAAAAATTGATAGTCAGGCCTGGTGGTGAAGGCCCATAGTTGCAGGAAGATCAGTAGCCATAGGTCTGTCTAGGATACAGATCGAGTTCAAGGACACCTTGAGCAAGTTAGCAATGTCTTATCTTAAAAATCAAAAAGAAAAAAGGAGGGGCCTTGGTGGTGTAGTCCATGCCCAGCACGCAGAAAGCCCTATGTTGGATCCTCAGCACCACTGACCCTAGACAGGGTAACAAGCCTTCCTGCGAAGGGTGTGCAGACAGTAAGAAGGCAACAGGAAGAAGCCAAAAGCCAAGAGTGTTTCTCAGAACATGCTAACAGAGAGAGTTAATGACTGAGTTCAGACCACAAAGAGGTGGGGCCACGGGCAGATCCTATGGAGTATTTTAGACCACTGTAAGAACTCTGGCTTTTAATGCAAGCAAAACAGAAAACTTCAAACAGTTCTGAAAAGTGTGACATGATCACCAACAAACTTATGTAGCTTCCTGGGTTCCTATGTCTCTACACTGTATGCTTGTAAAGGCAAGGCCTGCTTTATCTTGTTCACTGAAGTGAGCACACGGAGCATCCTCTCTTACCCTCAGGATGTTGTGTGGAAAGGAGGGTCAATGGCCACCTCACAATTGCTTCCACTCCCTTCACCAGTTTGCCTGTGGCCTATCTAGTACACTGTTCCCTTGAAGCTTTGAAAGAAACACGTTCTGTTTTAACAGAAGCCTAACACTGCTCCCTTTGGACAAAGAGAAAAAGATTAAACGTCAAGTTGTGCTTGCTCCATTCCTCATTTTGGACTACAAGCTGTTCCTGCTGGAAGCAGGAGGAAGTAGGCACATTAACAGGATAAAAATCAGACAGCATGGTCTCATGGGAACCACAGTGGAAACAGGAACATCTACAGTAAGAATGTAAGAATGTGAATCCAATGTGTAACAGCCATGGGGCAGTGAACAGCCAATGAGACCACAAAGGCTACCATGAGCTTCTCCTTTGACCAGACCCACATCCTAGAACCAAAACAAAAGAAGTCAGTACATCAACCCAGACCAATCAAGGTACATCTCATCCAAGAGAAAAGCACTCTTACCAGAAGGCCTGCCTGATACCCAAACAAGAAAAGCTGGACATCCAAAGAAGCTGTGGTCCACCCACAGAGCTGCTAACACACACACACACACACACACACACACACACACACACACACACACACACAAACTATTAATAAGAAAGCCACCTGGGTACACTTCAGAGCAAGCAGCCTCTATGATCCAGCAGCCTCTCCCAGTAGTTGTAACTTATTGTTACAGAAAGGAAGTGTTGCCCTTATGACAGTTATTCCTCTGAGAGCTCAAGATATAATATTGAGTTTAATCTTCAACAAAATATAGTGAAGACTCAACCCCTATCTTAAAGTTCAAGGTTAATCTGGGTCAAACTGAGCTCCACACCACAGCTATACTGGCCCAGGGTGTAAACTGGAGCCTGCACTATTAACCTTATCCACCATGTCAGGGCAAGGACCACTGTTCAGAAATTACCAGGAAACCAGGGAGGGAGGAGGAACATTTCTCTAACTGCCAAGAAAATGGTAGCATGACTAGAACACAGAAAAGCAGTCCCTAGAAGAACTTAAACTTAGATCTAAAGAAGACTCAGTAGGCTGTGCAGGCTCCTCCAGAGAAGCAGAAGAGACCATCTGTGGAGAAAACAGACCCCACAGGAAGGGAGAAGTCCAATGGGACCATCATTTCATTCCCTGACATCACAGCTCTGCTCACTCCAATGCCAAACCACTTGTTCAACTGATCGATAGTGATTCCCTAGTGAATAATCGAGGAACATGGAATCAAACCTTACAAAATCTGCAGAAAAGGTGTAAAAAAGTTATAAAAATATGGAAAGTAAAAGAACTAGCCTATGTGGAAAATGCCAAAAATCCTTGTTATTAAGGGGGACTTCTCAAGGATCTCACAACTAAAATGTAAAGCTCCCACTGACAGAATCTACAGTACATGTATTACACCAGCAGGCTACAAGCCACAACACTAGGTAGGGCTCAAGACCATTGTGTGCAAGGTGACCCAACTGTTTTATAGTGATGTGGCTTTGCACAATCACTTCCTGTATCTATCCATCAGCTACCTCATCACTGCAGTGGATCACCCAATGCATCCCTGACCAACACCCTTCTCATCTGTAAAGCTATAGAAAGACTCAGTAGGATTGACTACTATCCTGAGTCCATAACCCATTACTTTAGGTAGTTAGACAAATAATGTGTCTCAGAAAATTCAATATGTGAATAGATCCAAATTTTAAATCAATTCAAGATAACAACAGTTTAGGAGATTATTTCTAATCTATATTGATAAAAAAAAAATTAAGACCAGGACTGAGAGATGGGTCAGTGGTTAAGAGCTTTTGCTGTTCCTGCAGGGAACCCAAGTTCAATTCCTGAACCCATATATGACAACTCACAGCTACCTGTAACTCTATCTCCAGAGAATCTATACATCTGGCCTCTACATTACCACAGACACAGACACAAACACACACACACACACACACACACACACACACACACACACACACACACACACAAGAAAGGGAGGGGAGGAGGGGAGGAGGGAGGGAGGGAGGCAAGCAGGCTGATTAGGGTCAGAATGAACAAACCCTACAATATATATTAATATAAATATAAATTCTAACCACTTATTTGGATTGTCATCTTTTTCAAATGTCTTGTAAACATATCTAACAGGAAAAGTGTATTTAGTTCTCCAAATGTTTCACCTAACCATTATGGGGCTAAAAAAGTAAGAATCATAAAATTTTGCTTTACTCAATAGACATCCATATATTCTCTAACATGCTGCTCTGCTTGATACACTCTTAAACTGTGTCTTTCCCTACTCTTAGGACTCTGAGTCCAAGAAATCTTTCTGCTGAGTCTAGCTGAGTTAATTTCTAACCCAGAATACCTGTCCTAGCCTGAACCTATATCTGCTATGCTTTCTAACTATCACCACCTTCCTGTAACAGGACTGTTAACTCTCATCATACTGACAGCTGTTCGGTGGATAATCATCTTCCTTAGGCAAGGAAAGGTCACAGCAACATTCATGTGATGTTTGGTACCCTCTGTACTTTAGGGAAGTCACATCTCGCATTTTTATGTGCACAGTATGCTCAAATTTAAGCAGAACAACTGAAAGCTTTGGCCAAAGCAGCTGAAATAGCACAAAGAATTCTACCTATAAACTAAGACTGCTGTAAACTGGCATGAGTCATTAACTGCTCTGGCCCAACCTTTGGTGGTTTAGGACGCTATGGCCCTGGCTAAAAGGACCGTCTCAGGGACATTCACTAGAGTTTGGTAATGATTCTTAACTTCCACTGATCTACTCCCATCCACCAATGCTTTGGAAAGGTATGAGCAGAATATAATTTATTAAGCTTTATCAGACATCCTAATACCTTCACTTGTATTAACTTCATTCTCACTAGCACGTTTCTGCTAATTCCCACTGCTTCATGACATATAATCATTTCTTTTGTACAGAATGTATTGGCTCCAGACCTTTGAACAGTGACATTGAATTCTGAATTTCTTGATGCTAATTATAATCTTATAAATTTTGGTTAACAGTAGATATTGAAAAACCTATAAAATTAGTTACAGTTCTTTTGTTTTGTGTGCATGTTGCTGTTTTGTTTTTTGAGACAGTCTTACTGTGTCCTAATAAGAGCATGTCAAGCTATTAGAAGTAGCAAATTCTACCTAGAATTTTAATGCTTTAATATTCCTCTTTTTAAAAATGTTAAATGGTTGGGATCATATATGACAAATAAAGCATGCAAATGTATCCTCCATTCTAAATTATTAGAAGCAATCAATTGTAAAATTAATGAAGGCAATAGGAAAATCCAGAGACACAGACATACAACAGACAAAAATTAGAGAGGATCTATGGGGGCAAGAACACAGAAAGAGTGGAGGCACTGTGACTTTAGGAAGAGGGGCCTACATTAGGAGGAGGGGCCTACAGTCTGGAGAGGAAACAAAGTATCTAGGTAACTGTTCAAGCACCAGGTTATAGCAGTCTAGGAAAAGAATACATAGACAGTTGGCCAGCTCCTGCTAGGCATTCCTAGCTGTCTGCCATGGAAAGCAAGTGGATATGGATGAGAAGGAGGCTAATCTGAGAGAACTATTGCATTCATCATTTGCCCTTTATAAACCCAGCACTGGAGGACTTGGTACTAGGTAGTGCTTAGCCCCGTGGGGACACAATCAGAGCACATGCACAGCAAACGTCACAGACCTGACAATGCCATGCCAACCAGACCAGCTCCTGCCACGGCCTCCCGGCCACTGACAAAACGACTGTGCAGTGAGGGGCAGCGCTGCTGCCGCCGCCACCGCCGCTGCATCCTGTCCAGTGAGCTCCCTGTATAGTCTAACTTCAACAAGTGAACCTGCTGCCTCATGCTTCACGAGTCCGAGCATCTGAACAGGATCAACCACATAGTTACTGCCCCACACCCAGTCCCTGACATAAACCTCAATGTGTTCTCAATAGCAATAAAAAGCAGGCCCTTGCTTGGGTGGAGACCAAGATCTAAGCTCAGAGTCCCTTCCTTACTGTCTTACTGGCAAAATACAAGTTAATAATGTCCTGAAAATGTCACTACCTGAGCACACTCTGAAAGGTACAGCCACATTCCCCCAAAGACAGCACCGACTAGACAGGGGGAACAAACAACTAAATATACAACGAAACAAACCTCATACTCTAACAACAACATCTTCTTTTCTTCTCTTCCTCCTCTTTTTTTTTTTTTTTTTTTTTTAAAGGTTGTCCTGGAACTCACACTGTAGACCAGGCTGGGCACAAACTGCCTCCCAGAGTGTTGAGATTAAAGGAGTGAGTCACCACCACCCAGCTATAACTTCTGATTTATGTATATATACACAAACTTTCTCAAACAATTCAACTATTACAAATAAAGTACTTGTTTAGTAATTAGAAAACTAAAAACCAAAAAGAAAAAGATTTAAGTTCCGGGTTCTATATGCAAGGTTCATGTGTTGAATATACAGTTCATAGATTCTTTTCTAATCATTTCATTATTTATTTCCTAAAATTATTAATTGGGCCAATGAAGAGAATCTAGCCCTTCATAACAATCAGAATGCAATGCTCTAGGCTAAAAACTATGGGACACCTCAAGATAAACAAGCATAAAATAGAAGATAAATTTAAAGAGTAAGTATAAATGTTTAAGTTGGTCTAAACTCACAAAATGATTCAACTTCAGAACTAATGGGACTAATGCTGTGCATATCTCTCTGTATGCTGTGAATGTGTTGCTCTGATTGGTTGATAAATAAAACGCTGATTGGCCAGTAGCCAGATAGGAAGTATAGGCGGAATAAACAGACAAGGAGAATTCTGGAAAGAAGAAGGCTGTTAGGAGATGCCAGCCATCTGTCCAGGGAGAAGCATGTAATGGCACTCAGGTAAAGCCACGGAATGCGTGGCAACATATAGATTAACAGAAATGGGCTGAGTTTAAATGTAAGAGCTAGTCAGTGGTAGGCCTGAGCTAATGGCCGAGTAGTTTTGATTAATATAAGCTTCTAAGTGATTATTTTATAAGCGGCTTTGGGGTCCATGAGGTTGGGCAGGACCAGAGAAAACTTCAGCTACAGACTAAGGCCAGGTGTGGAGGCACAGGCCTTTAATTCCAGGACTAGGAGGCAGAAATAGGTAATTTCTATGAGTTGAGGACAGCCTTATCTACATGATGGATCCTGTCTCAAAAACAAACAAGCAAAATAGAAAAAAAAAAAACACCCACTATCAAAACACACACACATGCTCACACATACACATGCACACTCATATACTAATATGACTAGGTGCCAAAGTCTGGTTAAATATGCTATGTTCCTTACACAACAATCTTCCACTAATTTTCAAATAATCAGACAACAGTTCCTGCAACATTGATATTAATTTACCCTTCACCAGGAACGCAGAAGGCATCTCATGTTATTCAATGTGTGCTGTTCAACACTGAGATGTGGAGGGGTTGATCTCATGCGTCCTCTGGCAACACATGTCAACATGCTGCTTGAAAACCACCTTTAGTATACTATGAGTGAACTGGATTCTGCTGACAACTGTATCTGCGATATAGTATAATCCTGTCAGTGAATCGTATAGTCTCTTCAGATCACTTTTGTCAAACAATGAAAGAACAAATAGGTAAAAAGAGCAAGGCAGCAGAATGTATTACATACAGTAGTGCAGGTACCTTAGACTTCAATTCTTTTCTCTACGAAGTGGGGATGACAACATCTCAATAGACTGATTGCAAAGCCGGACCTCACAAGGCTGTTGTGAGATCCAACCATTAACTCTTACTTGTCAGCAGTTCCTCCCAAGGCTGCTGGAAAGTAGGTAGAAAGTTTGCCACATAATAACAGCAAAGTGTTAATCTTTATTATGAACTATGCACATTACTGTAACTATAGCATGAATTCAACTAATTGAAGTTTGTAATCAACTAAATAAATCTATTAATAACTAAGGAAAATAAACACAAAGCTAGAAGAACTTTTAATGTTGTGTTGGCCTCACACCACTAATGAGTAGGTGATTTACTTGGTACCTAATGTCTAAAGCAGGGAAAACAGCAGTCACAGACCATGAGGCTCACAGGGTGTCAAGGCATCTGTCAGCACACCAGAAAACACCAGAGGGAAGCTGCTACATGGGGATCTGAGAACCAAGTGACAGAGAAAGCAGGTGAAATTAATTGTCAAGGATGCGTCCCCTGAAAACACGCTGCTAACAAAAGGGTAAGTCAGCACAAGGACATAAAGACCATGGTAATTTTACAATACTTAGAGGTTAGCAATTAGGGGAGGAAGTAGAATTACATCTTGTTACACCACAGGAATCAAGACCTCAGCTCACTTATAAGGAAATCACTGATGCATCAGACCCTAAAAGCATCTGAAACACTATAGATTAGTGGTTCTCAACCTTCCTAATGCTGTGAACCTTTAATACAGTTCTTCATGTGGTGACCCCAACCATAACATTATTTTTGTTGCTACTTCATAACTGTAATTTTTGCTACTGGTTATGAATGGTAATGTAAATATCTGATATGCAGGATATATTTGATATGCAACCCCTGTGAAAGGGTCATTTGACCCTCAAATGGGTCGAGACCCACAGGACGAGAACCACTGCTATAGACAACTGGGGTTGGGTATGGTGATATTTTATTTGTGCTGAAATGTGATTTTATTTGTATGTTAATAAATAAAGTTGCCTAGGGGTCAGAGCTAAAAGCAAGCCATTTAGCAGAAGTCCAGCGGTGGTGGCACACGCCCTTAATCCAATCACATGGCAGGCAGAGTCTCTGTGTGGAAGTACACAGCCAAGCAGTGACCTGAACCTTTAATCTCAGTACGAACCATAGAGATCTGGAGGTCTGTATAGACAGGCAGTGATGAGGAAGTCATGTGGTTGGGTTTAGAGCCAATGAGAAGGCAGAACAGAAAGGCAATAAAAAGACAGGACACAGGAAGAAGGTCTCTCTCTCAGGGGAAGGACAGCAGTGAGTGGTAAGATAATGTGGTCTTAGCTCTTAGCTACTGCTCTGATGTCTGGGCTTTTAACTCTGCATTTGGCTCTGTTTTTTTATTTAATAAGACCCTTTAGAATTATATCTACAGTTGGGGGAGGTGTGAATCAATAAGTCTACAAGGTCTTTTTTTTTTTTTTTAATCTTACATTCTATGTCTGTGAATTTAGCACTATTTGATATGGCTAGTACTCAAAGTCCAAAAATATTTGCTAAGAAACTCACAAATATGAGAACAATTACTTTGAAGAATTACAATTAATATTGCCTTATTGGCAACTACCTTACAAGGGACTTCACCAATACTAAAATAACATGCTGTGGCTTTAAATTGTCTCCTTGAGACTTAGAACGTATTTTTATAAAACATAATACTATATAGGCAGAATCTTCATGGTTTTGAAGTATTATTATATACAACCTTTAATAATTTTGGGGGTCTCCAGTTACAGAGGTCCTCACACTCACTGGAAGCTAGAGAACAGCTCCTGCACACAGAGAGGGAAAACGTGCTTCCTCTTTCTCCCCAGAGCTTCCCCACTTCTCCTTTAGGCAAGGGTAGCAAAGGGCTGATTCTACCCTGCTGGAGGAAGAACACAGGAAGGGTGGGGAAAACAGGAAGAAGGAAGGTGGAGGAAGAGGGATGGGTATGAAATGGTAATAACCTGACCATACAAACATACACTGCATCAAATGCTGTTGCTATGAGATACTAAAAAATGAGATACTCTGCTCTCTGTATAAAACTGGATTCTAAAACTTTGGAAAAATAAAATTAATTTAAGCTGAAATATCCACAGTGAAGTGAAACCCCTACCTCTGGAAGACAGTCACCACAGGGAAAGTAGGGTTATCATTAATGTGGAAATAGGAGTACCTAAGGCACATCTGTAACTATGAAGGGATCAGTCTACTGTTTTACAATGTTATTAGTTTTGCATACAAAAAAATTTATGCAATCTAAAATACTTCATTTTTCTACTTAATTCAGAGCAGAATTTCTAAGTTTCTAAATTCTTAACATCTTATTGGTAATTAGGGAAAATTCTAAGATGACTTTTTTCTATAATAAAGTGCATGCTGCAACCTACTTATAGTATTTGGTAAATCATAGTTAAGTTTCCACAAGAGAATACATTGGAACTAGCAAAAAAAAAAAAATGTACATAGGCATGCACACTGTGCATTAACTCGTGAGTCTTCTCCACCCCTCTCAGACTGCATGGATAATGTGGGCTAGGCCTGTACTCTGGTGTATTAGCTTTTACATGTCTCTTCCACAGTGCTCAGATGGCGGCATGTCAATCTCTATGTTTTACACAGGTTCACCTTTCTACACAATTAACTTCTACATGGAATAAATTTTCCTCTTGTTTTTGTAGTGTGGTGATATGAATGAAATGACCCCCATAGGCTCATATGTTTGAATACTCGTTCTCCAGTGGGTGAACTATTTAAGAAGGATTAGGAGGTGTGGCCTTGTCAGTGTGTCATTAGGGGTGGGCTTTGAGGTTTCAAGTGATTCACACCATTCCTAGTTTGTGTCTCCCTCTCTCTCCCACACGGGTGGCAAGCAAGATGTGAACTCTCAGCTGTCATCCATTTGGTCTACCATCATGGACTCTAACCCTCTGAAACCATAAGTCAGATTAAATACTACAATATAAGTTACTTTGTTCGTAGTGTTTTATCGCAAAGATAGAAAAGTAAGTCAGACAGAAGTTGGTGTCAAGGAGCTACTGTCCTGACAGGCCTGACCATGCTGGTGGTGTTTGTTGTCTGTTTTTGAGGAATGTGGAAGACTTTGGGACTTTAGACTAGAAAGTCAGCTGGACACTGAAGGTAGTAACTAATGGCCATCCTAAGAGGAGTCTGGAAGATAATGGTGCTGAGAACAGTATGACTAGAGGTCCAGCTCATGAGGTTTCAGAGGGGAACAATATTAGCAGCTTGGCTAGAGAAAATTATTGTAATATTTTGGCAAAGCATGGAGCTGTTCTTTGCCCTTGTCCTAAAAATTTGCCTGAAGCTAAATTGAAAATAGACTAATTTGCTTGGAGGAAATTTTAAGACAGCCTAATCTTGTCTCTGACACATGGTTATTAGTAATCACTTTTATACAGCTCAATAATGAAAAAGACCAAGTGGGTGAAAAGAAATAAAAAATGTGTAGTTTACAAAGAGCACCAGGGAATTTAAAGTTGGAATCAAGCCTGTGCTGAAAGAGAAGGGAAGCACAAAGAGAGCCTGATATGAAATGGAATAAATGGAGGGGTGCCCTCAGGGTAAGACCTTACTTTTAAAGTGGAAAGAAAGGCCTGAGGAATTTTCTGCCCCTATAAGGCAACAAAGCAAAGGAAAGCTTCTGCAAATGTGGTTCAAGGAGGCCAGCTCCATGCCAGGCTGGCAGTCAGACTTGGCAATGTTGTCCACATGGTTCTGGGTTTAGAGTCATAAGGATACAAGAGTTTGCAGAATACTCCTCTGCAGTTAAAGAGGGCCCCTGAGGCCAGATGTGTTCTGGGAAGCCATGGCATGAAGCTATGAAAGTGAAGTCTGGATTGTGTTAGAGACCCCAAGATGTTGGAGATGCCAGAGCTGTGGGAAATCTGCCAAAAACAGCTACATACGAGCAGTGGAACTTGTTCAAGAGAGAAGTATGTTGCAGACAGCAAAGATGGAAGTGTGGAGCCATCAAATCCCTCTGATATCAGACATGGAATTACAGGATCTGGAGTTTGTCCTGATAGGTTTCAATTTTGCTTTGGTATAGTATTTCTTCACTATGCCTCCTTTCCTTGCGTTTGGAATGGTATGTATAGTCTATACCATTGTCTGTTGGAAGTATGGAATTTGCTTTTTTATTTTGATTTTACATGGAGTCACATTTAAAAGCCTTGAGTCTCAAAAGAGACTTTGGACTTTTTAAACTGTATTGAATCAAATGCATTTTGCATCAGGATATGGCTACAAGTCAATGGGGGCCAGGAAGTGGAATTTGATAGTTTGAATGGGAATAGTGACCCCCACAGACTCATATATTTGAATACTTGGTCCCCAGTGGATGGAACTGTTTAGTGAAGGGATTAAATTCTCCAGTTTTTACAAGTGAATTTAGGTTTCAGTTCTCTGAGAGAGGCAAACAGGTGTCTTTCCCAACAAAGGGCCATTTATCAACAAATTACATTAAGGGCCAAGGGACAGAATATAAAGAAGGCCTACAGTCAGCCCCACAATGTCTCAAGGACAAGTCCTACAGCCCTTTCCTTCTAGGTCACATCTGGACTTGCCCAAACTTGTACAAATATGCCCAAAGGTGGAACAGTTGAAGCCCCTTTCAGCCCGTGCTAACCTTAGCCAATCAGAGATATACTAATGTAACTTCCACTTGCTTAGTCAATCATAGATAGGATGACCTAACTGCTTCTAGAATTCCTTTAGCTGTGTATAAAAGGAGCCTGCAAAGCTTCCTTCATGGTCGCCATCTTGCCTTTGTGTCAGATGTGTGGCCCTAGCATGCTGGAACGCTTACTCTCCAGATAATAAACACTCTTGTTGATTGCATACATGGATGGTGGTCTTCTGTGCGAAAACTCTAGGGCCCTAGCATTTAGGAAGGATTAGGAAGTATAGCTTTGTTGGAGGAGGTGAGTCACTCGGGGCTGGCTTTGAGGTTTCCAAAGAGTCATACCATTCCCAGATTGTGTCTTTCTCTGCCTCATGAGTGGCAATCCAGATGTGAACTATCAGCTGTCCCTTTGCTCCACTATCATGGACTCTAAGCCCCTGAAACCATAAGCCAGATTAAATGCTTCCTTCTATAAATTGCTTTGTTCATAGTGTTTTATCACAGAGAAAAGATACAAAAACAGCCTTCAAGATGTAGTTTGCTCCTGCCCTTATTAATCTTCCCATGCCCCAATAGCTCACATCTAATCTCCCTTATATCTCAATTAACACTACAAAATTGGTACAAAAGCAATTTTTTTTTTTTTAAGATAAGCTATGTCAGCAAACCCTTAGCTCCACTTCTGATTCTACAAACTTGGTGGACTGCCCTTGGTCAAAAGACCCTTCATTATTTAAAGAATGGGGGTAAAGTGTGAATGAGTTTCCAGAAAATTCCTGGGCTCTTCAGAAGAATGATTCTAAGAATTCTTCTTACTTAGCACTAGAGATCCAGTAAAACAAACTGAAGAAGATCCCTAAAGCATCAGGGACAGGACAGGCTAAAAGCAGAAGACTCTTTAGACTGCATTAAGTATGCATTAAAGATGACTTAATCACACTAAAGTGTCTCCTGCAACTACCACTAATGACGTGAATCCATCTCAATCCTATTACACACCCGTGGCTTGACTCTCTTTGAGAGACCTCAGAACATTTTCAAGCACATGAAACTGAAAGTTCAATTGTGGCTCACCATACAGCTCATTTTTATTTAAAGGGTGTCACTTAGTCATCATTTCACATAATCTTTAATTCAGCATGAAATCTGCCCCCGCCCTTCACAGTAATGACTTCCTTTTCAAATCAGTGCCCAAGATTTAAAATACTACAGTTCTACGGAGAGTTACTCAGCAGGAGCAGTAACAGCAGTGACGTGCACAGTCTGCCTGCAACTGCCAATACACTGGCTACACGAGCACAGAGAGACACACAGACAAGCTAAGCAGCCCTGATGAAAACCTGGGCTGATAATCACCATGTTTTAACCAAGTAAACCAGGCTAGTTTTAGGTCACGGAGGTCCCCTGAAGAGATCATGATGTTATCTTTTCCTTTCCCTACAGAAAACAACAAAGGGGGCTATTATTAGAAACAGTGTAGGTTGAACATTATCAATCTGAAATTCTAAAATGTGAAGTGACCCAAAAATTTTGAGTGACAAGTAGAACTACCCTGCATGACCTCATGTGACAGGCAGCAGCCAAAATAAAGATTCTGTAACTATACTGTACCAAATTACCTTCATTCTCTGTAAGCATAGTATATAAAACAAATCAACTCCAAAGTCAAACTTAGGGTCTCTTCCCTGAGGATAGCTCCCAATGCATGTGCAAATATTCTAAAATTGGTGTGGGGTGGGGGTGGGGGATGGAAAGCCTGAGACATTTCTTGTCTTTTGAGGTCAGAGTTATTCAAGCTAAAATCAATGCTTTCAATTCAGTCATTTTATTGTTCAAAGTAAGTAAGCTAGTGACAAGTGGTAAGTCATTTCCAACTTCCTTTAGCTAATCAATACTTGGAAACATTCAATTTGCCTCATTAATCTTCTAAACTCATTTGTAACAGCAATCACAATTATCTGAAACAGGGCTGCCGATATGGTTCAGTGGTTAAGAACACTCATTGCTCTTGCAGAGAACCAGGGTTCAGTTCCCAGCTCCACTTAAATGCCCTCTTCAGGATTCTATAGGTACCACCAAGTATCAAGATGATGCAAGCAAAACATTCATACCTATAGATAAACATTTTTAAGAATTCTTATCTGAAATATTTGCTAAACATGAGGGAAGTAGTGGTTTTATGCTTGTATTTGTAAGATATTTCTCACTATATAGAGTTGCATACACACACACACACACACACACACACACACACACACTCACACACGCACGCAGCCGTGTGCGCTCACATGCGTGCATGCACCCACACATGCACATACCTGTGCCTCAAAAAACAAAACAAAAAGTTAAGAGCACATACACAGTGCTAAACCAGTGACCCAAATCTACTTTTAACCTTCCATGGCACAAACAGATTTATAGTATGATACTACAGAAATGACCATAACTTATAAAGTAACATACAATTAAGGCTACAGATTCACATGAAAGACTAACCTTGAATACAAGTCACAGAATCAATCAATATGTCTAAAGAGAGCATGCTCTAAAAATGGGACTACAAATGTGAACATCTGAAAGCAGGCTGCCTCTCCTACTACAATAAAAACATTCTAGACATGTGTCTGGATGCTGAATAAATAACACCCCTCCCTTTTACATCGCATACAACATTTTGTTTACTGAATTTTTAAAGTATGCTGCATGTTCGTATTTTAGAGATGACTTCAAGACCAATATTGTAATCGTCCCAAAGGATTCTTCACTAACACACACCCAATACACAAACCAGCTGACAACAAAAACACTTCTCTACAAGCTACAAGACAAACACATGCACTAAAAATGAAGAACTTCCTTTGCAACGTACTTATCTAGTTCGTGTTGATTTAAAAATATTGGAAATTGGTTATTTGTGTCTTTTCATTATAACTAGGGTAGAGGAAAAAATGAACATTGAAATCTGAACCTTAGGTTTTTTTCTTTATGTTGCTTTCTCTTAAAAATCCTTTTCAAAATGAAAACTATGTTCTCTCAATATAAAGAAGAGGAAAAGAGGTGGTTTTCATAATGACTTTGAATATGACTAAAGTGTCTAGCTTCCTAATACTACATGTAAGATGACGACCAAAATGAAGAGCAGAGGCCACGTCCACTCTACCCTCTGTTTGCAGCCCTGGCCGACTCTCCCTACATTTGGAGTTAAAGAGAGAATCATACGATTATTCCCAACACAGCAGTTTAACCAGGAGTGGCCAGAGCCTCATTATATAGAATTCTACCCAAATGAGAGGTTCCTTCACTCATTTCTTCTGCAACAGCTCATTATAGATCATTTGTTTTTTTATTACTACTATATTTCTAAAAATAAAATGATAAAATAAGATGAAATGAGTATTTGCAGTGCTGGAGAGTCCTGACCTGGAGCACAATGGCCAGGTGTCCTACAGCTTATCTGCATCCTACTGGGCTGTCTGAAAGTTTCTCAGGTAGATATCTGGTGTTTAAGGTTATAGAAAGGAAAGACAGTGTTTCTAATGTTTGCACTAAGCCTTTCCCAGATCCCCTGTCTTCTCAACTTTCCCAAAACAGCTCCTTTAATTGAGAGCATCACAAAAACCTCACTTGGATAAACAAAGCTCTTTTATTTGCTGGAAATAATATAAATAAATCTTTAAATGACTGCCTGATCACTTGATAATGACAGAAATGACAGTCATAAAATTAACATTTATTTAATCATCCATATCCACAGACGTACATATACTGACATTGCCAGTGTAAGTCCATCACACATACATTTCACATAAACCAGAAGAGACACCATTATTGTTCCATCTATCAGATAAAAAAGGTTAATATTTGAAATCTTAGGTAGAACCATATAGCCAGGAAGTAGCAGAATACTAATGACTACCTTACTCAGATATTCAGATTACTCACCTCCACTACATAGAGCTCCCCACAACACACAGTCTTACCGAAAGGAACAGAGATGTTAAAGCTCCATTCTAACTAATTCATTAACAGTAATCTGAAGCAATTAAATCTAATGTCTTTAGATTTACAGTCTAATGCTTAACTCAGCCATTTTACCTATGTTCATTAATCGTTGATTATTCTCTACCAATCACAAAGACATCGGAACACTAAATTTAAAGTGCTTAGACTTGTATGTCTTGGCTAAAATCATTCGGAGGTTTTTCTATTCTCTGAGGTCCTCACTCACTCCTGGAAACACACATTTTGGAAATACAAATGCAAACAGGACTACATATGCACATGGCACACTGTCTTTTACACACAGTGACAACACATTTCAGCACACAGATATTAAATACATTGTTCTGGGTTTTTGGTTACAAGGTCTCATGTACTTGGGCTACATGTACAAGGTTACATGTCCCTTGGGCTGGTCTCTAAATATGTAGCCCAGACTAACCTTGAAATCATGATCCTCCTGCCTCAGCCTCTCCAGAGCGAGGAATAGAAGTGTGTATCACCACTCCTGGCTTTAGGCATCAAACACTTTCTAAGTGAGCATCATAATCGGTGGAAAGGAAGACTCACAGAAGCCCCTCTCCCCCTGCTGCCACCACGTTCTGGCTCATGTCACAGCCCCCGCCACCCAATCCTGCAGTGCCTCTCACTGATGAAGTCTGGTGTCTGAGTCTGTTTGTTAGACAGATGACGGCACTAGACAATGGAGAAAACACATCAGCCAACCACAGCCAGGAAAGGTAACCGAGCCGACACTGACAGTCACAGCCACCAAGCTATAAATACACATTTCCATACTCCAGGAGTCTATCTACCTCTTGTGCTTTGCTTCTCTGTCCACTCCTTTAATAGAAGCTTTGAAGATTCAAACTGTTTATGTGGAATACAATTAGTGCTATGACATCCAACTGAGGCTTTAATCTATCACAATTCAAAGGTCTAGAAGACGTGTGTGTGTGTGTGTGTGCGTGTGTGTGTGTGTTTTGCTAGAGATTAAACCCAGGGCCTGCACATGTTCTACCACTGAGCTACATCCCCAGCCCTAAAACCCATTCTTACTTTTTCCTTTTTCTTACATCTTCCATATAACATAGTGGTTACCCTGTCCACCTCCAAAACACACCCCCAGGTTCCTTTCTCCAGGTCTCTTCAGTTCTACCACAACAATCATCCTCGCCTCTGCTAGATTAACCAGATACTTCTGTCTTGCCCAGTTATCTATCACATACATAACTTCACAAAAGAATGCTCTGTAATGTTCTGTCACTATATAAAAAACACAACTGAAACTCTACATTATTCTATAGCACAGGACCTCTGTTGTAGGAGACCAGCTCCTACTTTTACCTCAGGGTACTCTTGAGGAAGGAGAGTTGAGAAATATTTAGATAGAAATATAGAGGGGAGAGAGACAGATAGAAACACAGGATAGCGCGGGAGGGCCTGGATCCTTATCCACTGGCCCCTTCTGTCTCTTCTATAAGAATTTTATAAGAATGCCAAGGGCAGGGCAAAAGACTTTCCCTTGCTAGATCAAAACATACCGCACAGCCAAGTGCAGACCCTTCCAAACACCTGGTAACCACACACATGGTCAAACAATCCTCTAATGCAACTCTGCTGGGTAAAGCAAGCTCAGATCTCACTAGGAAACTTTTGTGGGCCTCCACACTCTGCCTACTGTGACTTCCCTTCCTTATTTACGACTCCATTTTTATAGGCTTAGGGCCTTCACCTATCTTCACCCTCTTTCTGGAAAGCTTGTCCCATCAGATCTTCAAACCATCACACTCTTCTTCCATGATGTTTTATTTAAATGTCTCTTCTTCCCAACATTCTGTCCTAGCACCCTGTTTAATACATTATGAGAACCTGATAACTTCTTTTCTTTTACATATTTTCAAATGTGTTAACTTTATTTATTATGTATTTTATGTGTATGGGTGTTTTGCCTGCATGTATATATGTACTTTATGTGCTTGCCTGGTGCCCAAGGAGGCCTGGGGAGGGCATAAGAACTGGAGTTACAGTGAGCTGTGGGCTGCTATGTGGTGCAGTGAATCAAACCCAGTGGTGTGTTTAACCAAGGATCCATTCCGAGTTATTCCCTTCTTTCTTTCCTATTTACTTGTGAAGTAATCCTGCCATCTGATAGGGGTTGGACTTTTCTTTGCTCTATTCTTGCTGCATAATCACAGACCTGACCAACAGAAGGTATTGAGTAAATGCTTGACGGAGTTAGAATTGTAACTTACAAACTGTATGGTGTTCAACACACAAGACTATTAATCTTTTTGTTTTAACTGTTTCAATTAAATAATCTGCTGTAGTTTACTTGGCCGCTTACATATACTCTTGTCTACACCATTATCACTACTTAGGAATTTGTATCTCAACTGTTTTTAATGTAAGCAGCTCACATCTGGCCGAATATGCATTACTCTGAATTTGGTTTCTAAGATCAAAAGTACTTCCATATAAGACATTCTACAACTCAACCATATCCTGAAAACTGTCAGTCATGGAAAATAGACTGAAAAGGCTACTCTGCAGCAGAGGAGAAAAGAGAGCATAGTGACCAAGTGAACTGTGGTACCTTGGATTAGAAAGGGAACAGAAAAGCAACTACATACAATCTTGAGGACAGTCCAGAATGATATACTAATAATAAGGTCGGTCTCCTTGTTCTAACGAATACACCATGTTCTGTGCAGGAAACAGAACAAAGGGTATATGGAAACTGTATTCTTTAAAATATTTCTGTAAATATAAAAATCATGTCAAAGTAATTAAAGAAAAGGCTTATGTTTAAGATCATTATTTCAACACAGAAGAAATAACTTCCCACTGATAGTATGCTGGCATTTTATTCTGAATAAAGGAGGACATCAGCAACTGATTTACTGTCTTGAAACCACACAGTGTCACTTAATTGTGAACACATATTCAAAACTACTTAAATACAAAAGCATATTACTTAATCCTTGTCTCCTAATGGCTGCAAGCACAAGATGAGTTTTAAAACAACAGACAATGTACGTGTCTCCCTTTATATCACAGTCACTCCACACGTGAGACTGAAGGGGGAGGGCCGTCTTCCCTATTCCCCCTGCAGAGTGCTGCTCTGTGCACTTAGAACATACATTTGCCTTAGGTTAGGAGAATCTTCTAAATGCTATCAACCAAAACCTGCCAAAGCTTTCTGGAAGGGAGAGAAGCAAAAGATTCTAAGAGCCAGCCCTCATCAGAGAACAGCAACTTGTCAGTCATCCAAATGAGGGAGTACCATGGAAAGCCTCGGAAATGTTTCCATTAACTGTTTCTATAGTTACTCTCTTATTCGCTTGACAAATAGCTCCATCATGCAGCAGTATGAATCATACTGCACTTGGGTAACAAATTGGATTATAATTTAAAAACATGACAGTGAATTCTGTGGTAACGTTCCTGCACCCCAGAGACCATCATTTAAAACACACACCCAAAACCAAAGCACTTAGTGCAGCAATCTAGCCCTTCACTTCACGATAAGATGCAAAAACGCCTACTCACAAAGTATCTGAAAAATGAGCATTTACTTATCTTATTTATAATGTTACTCTAGTTTAACACAGGTGCAGGATTTCATGGGACGAATACACACATTATCCTGAAAAAATACGCCAGTACAGTATTTCATGGGCCAAATACACACACACAGCATACAAAGGAATAGGGGGAGATAAAATGCCCACAATAAGATAAAGAGAATGAAATTACTCAATAAGGCAGAATAAAGAAAAAGGGAGAAGACAGAGTTAGATGGTTTGCAGGAAAAAGTAATCAGAAGATGGACGCTTGTAAGCTCTCTAGCATGTTCTATGATTTCATATTTACCCTATCCTAGGCTAGTCACTAAAATATTCTCAACCTCATGTAATTTATCTGTAACAGTAACTGACTGAATTTAAGGTTTACTAAGATCTTACAAACAAACAAAAAAAAATTTTAATGGAAAAAAACAGCAGCCACAAGAAAACCCACAGAATCAGCTAACCTGGGCTCACAGAGATGGAACTGACAACCAGAGAGCCCACATGCCACTGACCTAGGCCCTCTGCATATGTTAGAGTTGTGTAGCCTGGTCTTCTTGTGGGACTCCTAACAGTAGGAGCAGGGGCTATCTGTGACTCTGTTATCTGTTTTGGTGGTCCTTTCCTCCTACTGGTTTGCCTTGTCCAGCCTTAAAAGCAAATGAGTGCCTAATCTCACTGCAGCTTGATATACCATGGCTGGCTGATATCCATGGGAGGCCCTCCCTTTTCTTAAGAGAAACAGTGGAAGAGGACTGGAAGGGGAGGAAGGCATGAGAGTAGGGAGGGGAAACTTTGGTCAGGCTATCAAAACAAACAATTTTTACTCATTTTTTTAAGAATGGTTTTGGGTGTTTTGCCTACATGCATGTCTACTCACCATGAGAAAGCATGCATTGACCTCAGAGGCCAGAAGAGAGTGGAAGATCTCCTAGAAATGGAGCTACAGGCGATAGTTAGCTGTCATGTTAGGGATGAGAATTAATCCCAGGTTCTATGGAAGAACAGCAAGTACTCGAAACCAACCACTGAGCCATCTTTCCAGCCCCCACACAAAAATTGTAAAGGTTCATTCTCATTATGTAGGTCTTACTTAAGCGACCATATTTTTGAGATTTTTATGGGTGCAGTTTCTGTGTCATATGTAGAAGACACCGTCTCAGAGCAGATGTCCTGGTCCTGCGGCCCTTACACTCACCCCACCTGCACTTCAGCCGTTTTCTCTGGGCCTTAGGTATAGGAGTGGCACTGTCCATGCATTAGTTTGGTCTGCACATCCCACAGTCACTTATTCTCTGTATTGTGACTAGTTATAGATCTCTGTAACAACCTCCATCTACTGCAAAACCAATTTATTTGATGAGGGTGAGAGATACACTTATCTGTGGGTTGAAGGGTAAGTATTTAAAGTAGTTACAAATTCTATTGGTTTATAAAAATGGCAGTAATATGTTCTCTCTAGGATCCATGACCTCCTTGGCCACAGATAGCTGGCTAGGTCTAGGTTTACAGTACCAGGCAAGAAATCCCTCCCAACGAGTGGACCTGAAGTCCAATTAGACAATTAGACAGCTACTGTCTAATTGACCCAAGAAATGACTGCAGCTATTGTACCACTAGGGCTATCTTGATGGGCCAGTCACAAAGTTCTAGCCCTAGATGAAGAGCTACAGCCAATCAATGGCTGATGAGAGACGGAGAAAGAGTTTTCCCCAAGGACAGTCATCCAATCCCAAGTGGTCAGCCTTAAACATATGTACATACCAGCAACAATAAATGGACTTAGTAGATTGCATACACACACACACACACACACACACACACACACACACACACACACACACCATACCATACCACACCACACCAATAATAATAATTAAAGAAGTCATGAATTTGAGAATGAGTGAGGGAAATAGAAGGAGTTGGAGGGATGAGTAGGAAGGATGGGCATGATTTAAAATACTGAAATGAAATTCTCAAAAAAAAGAGAGAAAGAAAGGAAGGAAGGAAGAAAGACACCTTAAATTTTTTTTTTAATGCTATGTTTAGGGGCTAAGAGACAAAGCCAGTAACGCTAAACAAAATTATTGGGGGGGGGGTGCTCATTTTCACCCATATTTAGCTTTTTAAACACTAAAACTTGCTAATCATTAGTATATCTGAGAGAGAAGAACAAAGTGTAGAAAGCTGTTTTGGGCTAAGTGATGCACACAGCCCGGGCAGCCGGTGTAAGCACTGCTTACCTTGGAGACTTGCCGCAGCCACCGTAAGTACTCCGTGAACGTGTCAAAGCAGATGTAGTACGTCTGGCTTTGGGGCCCCGAGGAGCTGAGCGCTAAGCAGTGCTGGTGCTTCTTCACCTCTTCCACCTGTGGGAAAAGGAAGAACCGTGAGCCAGTGCCCACTGGGACCACAAGACCTGCATCTCTCCCCACTGTGTGCTTCTTTCTACTTACAGCCACATCCTTGTGTCCCAACAACAACTTCAGTTACAAAGAAATCAAGAAAGGAGGATTTTTATCTTCATTAGAATTCACCACCCAAGTGAAATTCCCTTCTTCCTGTTGAAAAGCGGTACAGACTCTTCCTTTCTTATTCCTTACATAGGTATCTTTACAAGACTGTGGGCTTCTTCCTCTTAGAATTAAAATAATAAACTACCATTCACAGTAAATTATTCACAAAGAGAAAAAGTTTAAACAAAACATGTTATACAAACTCCTATCATTTTCTTGACAAAAAGGACGAACTCACAGAGAATGTACAAAAGGATTTTATGATGACACTGTTCAGATGACGCTGCTCAACATGTAACCGAATCAGAAACCATGAATGAAAATTAGTTTAAAATCTGGGTGTGTTTAGAAGATGGACAGCATGCTCTTTCCATGCTGAGAACTGCCAGAGCCTATGTCTGCGAGGTGAGTGTTCTATCACAGGTACGAAACCCAGTCCCACACATGACACACTTTTCAACTACATACTTCTAAACATTTCAGGTTTTAAAAAAATTATAACCTAAAAACTAAACAAATACATGTGAAAATCTGTGGGGTGAAATCAAGAAAAGACAAAGGGAAATTAACATCTTTTAATATTTAGAAAAGTAGAAAATTTGCTTAGCATGTAACTTATTAGCTAGAAAACTTAAAGCCGGAAACTGAACTCTATGTTAAATGACAATAATAACAAGAGCAGAAACTGGAGCTGAAGGGACCGGTCAGTGGTGAGGAGGCTGTGCTCCTTCAGGAGAGCTGAACAGCCTGTAACCCAACTCCAGGGGATCTGACTTCCTCTTCTGGCCTCCACAGGCACCTGTACTCACATGTACACACTCACAACACAAATACGTAATTAAAAAGAAAATAAATCTTAAATTTAAAAGGATGGTGTGGGGGCTCAACAGGTAAAGGCTCTTGGAGCCCAGCCCAACAACCTGAATTTGATCTGAGCCCTCCATGGCACCCACATGCACTCACATGTGGGGACACACACACACACACACACACACACACACACACACACACACACCGTACATTAATAAAGTCATGGTAAAAATATAAAAAGGCAATCAGACATGTACTTTAGATTGAGTGTAAAATTACAACTTGGCAAGCAGACTGGGTATCATCCTACAATGTGTTTATCTTCTAGAGGCCAATAATGTTCTCTGGTGCTGATACACTCAAGAACAGTGTATTTCCAGGAGGTCACTGGACCTAGCTCTTCACTGTTCAGGACGTGTCTGACCTGTTGTGTGGGTGTTTTACTCTGGAAATCCTTGCTAGCCTTTTAACGCCTCTGCAGCAAGGATACTGGTATTCACCAAATACTCCACCTACTTCTCAGCACTTCCCAGATCCCTTCCAAAAGTCAAGTCAATATACATAATTCTGGCTATGAGCTGCTGACAAGAGTGGCATGGGTCACTATTTCAGATCTAAATACATAAGAGTGGGGCTGGAAAGAGCATTTAACCAGCCACCAGGCATTTCTTACAAATACCCACAACCACAGCTCCAATGTGGGCAGGAACAGGAGGAAGACCACTGGAGCTGTTGGCTTCCAGTTCAGTCAGGAGGTTCCAGAAGAGGAACAGGCAAGAGAATGATTTAAAGGACACTCAACAACCTCTTCTCACCTGCTTTCAGACATGCACAGACACTCACAGACACACAAATAAAAATAACTCTTTGAATAGATAAGAACCAGTGAATAACACTACAAGTCACCAATATTAAACAACAGAAGAATGGAGTATCATGCAGGGTCCCTATAGAGTGTGCAGAAAGAGAAATCAACTCCAAAATCCACCAACTCATAGTGGACATGTGATACAAAGGAGAAATTACTAGTGTGAGGCATCAAGTTCTGGTAGTTGTGTTACCATGGTAACACTAACTTTAAAGTTTTTTGTTGTTGTTGTTTTCTTTCTGGGTGCTCTTGTGCTCCGCCTATGTTCCTGTCACTTTGTCACAGGAAATATTGTCAATTGATGACCCATTGTCCTGACAGTGTTCTAGGGGGCAGAGGCAGGAGAGACAGCTCCCCATTATCACCTTCATCAGCCTGAGAACTTCCCTTAGATTTTCCAGGACCTTGATTCAGGCCAAACTGGGATTCACAGCTTCAATGCTGAAAAGAATTTTAAAAGTAGACAGTTTATGAAGCAGAGTTGGAGTTTAATAAAAATGTTTTAATACAGGTTTAAACATGGAGTGAAAAAATGGGTACTAAGAAGAAACCAAGATACACTCATTGAGCCCAAGCGTGGGCTTCTAAAGGAAGAACGTAGACAGAGAGATACACCAACGTCAGAACAGGCTCAAGGACGAGCTGCCTGTTCACTCTTCTGAACATCAAAAACATTTCCACATAATACCAAATGTCCCTGGGCATAGAAATTCTGTTGTAAATATGAATTTCTGTCTTAAAAAATGTGTTTACCAGAAAGAATATCACTCTAAGATCATGTCAACAACACTGTTAACAACAAAAACCTGGAAGCAACCCAAATGTTCATAAGTAGAAAAATTACTTTAAAAACTACAGTAATCGTGGAATATTTACAGACTAGATCATTAAAAATAAAAACTATATAAACATGAAATCCACTCAATGAAAAGCCTCTATCTTAAATAACGTCCACCCCTCTTAATCAGGCTACTCCAGCAGGGTCTCCTGGGTGTTGCGCTGACTTAGGTTGCCATCTGCTTCTGCCATCTACCTACCAACCTGATATATGTTGTTCTACTTTTGTTTGCTATATACTGAATAAACTCACTCATTCAGAACTAAAGTACGGCTACCTTAGATAATCCACTGAGTTGTACAGAACAAAGATAAACAGTTCATTTATTGTTCATCTTTACTTGAAGAGATATTAAAGCCTTACTTATATGCATTATCTACAAAAGTTCCATTTAACCCTACAGAGCAAATTTAGTATGACTATACAATGAATGAAAATGTATCTTTATTAAAAATACTTTCAACAACATTTTTAAGAGAGCTTTAACACACACACACACACACACACACACACACACACACACACACAATGGCCAAGGTGCATATGAAGGTCAGAGGACAACTTGTAAGTCAGTCTGTCATTGCACCATGTGGGACCTGGGGATTGAACTCAGGTCATAAGGCCTGGCAACAACTGCCACTCCCCACAGAGACAACTCACTGGTCCAAGAGGGCTTTCTTTAACAATGAAGCCACTTGTTATTTGAAAATTGTAAACTGATCATGGCCTGGTGATATGGAAAACAGAAATGATAGCAACTACCACTGGACTATGACCCATCTGCCCCTCACTTCACTTCTAGCTCTTCCACATATAAATTAAAAAGGAAGGGAAAGGCTTCTGCACTTAATCTGTTTTTCCTTTACCAACTAAAACAGAGTGACAAAAAGAAACAGACAAACACTAATGAAGCTCAAATTACAAAAAGTGAATTATTTTCTCCTAACTGGGTCAACAGGTTTTAAAAGACTTGGTTTTCAACAAGCTCCATTATTTTAAAGACAGTGCAAAGCAGGTTTGACAAGATCTGCTTGTAAAAAGCGGAAGCTATTAGCTTTCAATTCACTCAATAGTAGAAGTCTGTCCAATAACAGGCCTGGGAAACAGGACGGGCCTCTGAATGGCAATCTAATTATAGCTGGATTTTCTGACCTTACCTGAACATTCCACGTGCTTTTCTGCCTCTCTGAGTAGAATAATCTTGTTCCACTTACATGTCAAAAGACTTCTCACCCTTCAAGTTCTATTATTGTTACCTCTTTGATTATGAACTTCTTTCTCCCCTACAAAACGTTGCCTTTCATTGACCTCCCCCAGTGCTCTCGATTTCTGTGTCCCACTCACAACTCTAATGCAGATGGTGATGTGTCCACCCTTCGTCTCCTGATATGGAATCATAAGATGTTCAGCGGTACAGATGGTGACTCCCCACTTCTTAGTACCAAACAAAGTGCCTTCCTCCACAAAAGAGAAGCAATAAATCATATCACATTTGCCTATGCAAACACCCAGCATCACAAAGAGACAGACTTTAGGTCTAAATCAAACATTAAATATGTTTGCATTTTAAAATAATCATCTAGGATAACAACATAAATGACAAAATTTTCATTAATCCATGAAAAGGCAAAATGTGAAATAATAAATTGCACTCAATAGGCTGTGGATGTGTTTGCTTGGTAGAGAACTTGCCTAGCATATGTCAAGCCTGGGTTCAATTTCCAATACCATATGAAACTGCAACTAGGTGTGATGGCACACACCTGGAACCCCACACCTGGAACCCCACACCTGTAATCCCACACCTGGAACCCCACACCTATAACCCCACACCTGGAACCCCACACCTGTAATCCCAGACCTGGAACCCCACACCTGGAACCCCACACCTGAAACTCCACACCTGTAATCCCACACCTAAAACTCCACACCTGTAATCACATACCTGTAACCCTACACCTGTAATCACACACCTGGAACCCCACACCTGGAACCCCATACCTGTAATCCCACACCTGGAACCCCACACCTGTAATCACACACCTAAAACCCCATACTTGTAATCCCACACCTGGAACCCCACACCTGGAATCCCAGGCAGGAGTATTAGGAGTTCAAGATCATCCTTGACTACATACATAGTTACACTCAACAACTCTTAATGCTCAGACAAAGGTTAACAAGCAGTGGTTTCAAAATGCAAGAGTGACAAGATCTAAGTCTACCTTTCAGTCTCACTGAAACCTATTGTGAAAAGGCTTGATTATCAGCCTTCCTAGGGTTGGTGTATGCCAGGAAAGGGGAGAGCAACTAGCACAGGGCATTCACAAGGACAGACTCAACGACAGAACTGCTAAACATCAAAGCCACTCATCACCATGCAGATCTGGCATTACCTTCAATTCTGACTCCTAGAACATATCAGGCATTTGTCAATATTTTTAAGTTTGTATTTTCACAAAAACTGGCTTCTTATTTTTCCTTCTAATTGCATTCTCCACCTAAATCTACCTCCTTTCCCATCCAGGAGAAAAAATAGATAGATAGATAGATAGATAGATAGATAGATAGATAGATAGATAAAAAGTACTTGTTTCATATGTCCCCAATTCCAACAAACCATTTCTCATCTAAATCAGAACCTTTAACAAATTACATCATTTTAAAATCAGCACACACTGACATATGATTATAGTAATGCTACCCCCAACAGAGAATTTAATACTGGCTTGTAAGTAAACCAGCAGAAAATTTAATAATTCCCCAAGAAAACTGGTTCTATTTTATAAGCGATGGGCAAAAAGTAGTTAACATGCCCAAAGAAAAGCAACTGGTAATGTGAGAAACATCTGTCAAGTGTGTAACATTTCCAGCTCAGAATGTATGGCCAGCCATAGTAATAAACTAAAGATGCTAATCCACTAAGTCCCTGAACACAAATACACAGAAGGTAATGGAAGTCTGGTAAGACTTCAGCAGAAGAAGATCCTAAACCTCCATGTAACCTCCACGAGCACACAAGTATTCCTACAATCTGACTTAGTAATGGTGCCCTGTACTATGAGCTATGTGCTTAACAAAGCAAAAGATGCCTACTTATAATGAATTTATCATATGCACTCTAAAATAAAACGGCATTCTGTTGATCCACTTTCCCTCCTGATCCAATGGCATTGTTATTTTCACAGCTCCAGTAACCAACACTGCCCACCAGTGGAACACATCAGGAAGTAGTTCAGACAAGTCAAATCCATCCCCCTTTTATTATAGAAATGGCTGGAAGGTCCTTACTATACTTCAGCATTCTTGCTTAACACTTACTTTCCCACCAATTAGTGGCAAAACATGCATCTTTCCGCTCAAGCTGTCTTTCACAGATGATACTATCAAGCAGGTCCCACACAGGATAACCTGGCGTCTTGTCCATCGGTTCACTGGCAACTGCATTTTGCCTTTTCGGACATTGTACATTCCTGAGAGCTGAATCCGCTCGGAGCTCCCAGTGCTGTGAGGTTTTCCTAAAATGAACACAAGCAAACATGTTACATGTTAGTCTTTAAAAATAAGCTATTTCCCCCATGAGCTATATACTAGATCAATTAGGAAACAATGGTTATGGGGGGGGGTGGACTAACTTATAACTAAAAGAACATACAGCCAACAGTCATGTGCCTTTATGGAAATCAGAACGAGCACAATTATTCCTCATGTGTACTTTAGTAGCAGGTGAAACACAGCCTTTTTCGTAAAACCCAAGGGAAAGGCTGTTTTAAGCCCTTTCTTATCACCAATTTTCTTATAATTTATTTTATGTTTAACAAGAAATGGATTCAATATTTTTATGTGTGGCTAGTCATTAGTACACTAAGAAGAAAAGATTACAGGCCAAGACAAAATAACATTCAGCATCACCCATTTAATGAGAGTAATAAGTCTTACTGGGATTAACTACCTGTTTTCTCCCCACACTTATTCAATGTATGTTTACTAAAAAGTAGAAATAAAAATTATTGTTCTGATAGGAACATACAACAAGGTGAAGGCCGAGCACAGCCAAGGCTGTGATGTGTAGAGATGGGCAGTAGCAGAGAGTAGCACTGTGACTGAGACAGTGAGAAAGACTTCAGGAGTTCCTGTTCTTAAGGTAGGAATGAACATAGTAACACTGCACTCGGGCAAGTCCTGTCAACACAGAAGACAGACACTGAGGGGACTACAGAAACATCAACCCAAAGTCAGATGCTGACTAGATCAGAAAGAAGCAGACAGATGTCCTGCAATAGGACCCACAGGAGAAACGACATATCTGGAAGTCTAGCCACCAAGGACTAGGAGAAAAAACAGCTCAAGAGATATTATATTATTAAAAATTATCAAATAGTTGGCAGGCCAGCAATGTGGCTCATGGAGTAAAGGTGCTTGCCACCCAATGACACAAGCCTGATGACCTGAGTTTGATCCCTGGGACCATGGTGGAAGGGAGAGAACTAAATCCCCAAAAAGCTGTCCTCTGGCCTTCACGCATGCACACACCATGGCAACACACACATAATAAATAATGAGACTTTTAAGAAAAACAGCAAGAAAGAAGCCAAGAGTTGATAGATGCCTAACCCCCATCAAACATGGAGCAATAAGAGCCAACCACACTTAGAACACACTTCAAGAGAATTCAGAGTGTGGAACCCACCCAATAAATACACTTGGGAGAGATGTTATTTTCTAATAAGACTAGCATGTTCTCATTTGCTTCATCTTCGAGCATACCAAATGTTTTATAAAATGACTACTTCACACTTCAATTTTATGCTAGCTGGCAAGGATGAAATGTGACGACGGTACAGCTATTTGAGCCAGGTGCCCGGCCACTAACTATCGTGCTCAAGCTTGCCACAGGAAGGGGTCTCTGCTGCTGTCCACCAGTACTGACCTTCCCACAAGCAGGGACGACGCCAGGTGACTGTTCATAACACAAAGAACCTACCAAGGACTGTCAGTGACAGACCACTGTCACTGTCCCATTCTGCACATGCTCGTTTATATCAAGAAAGGAAGATGCCAGATGTCTTAGTCTACTTTTTCTTGCTGTGATAAACACTGAAAGTAACTTGAGGGGAAAGAGTTTATTTCAGCTTACAGGTCACATTCATTGCTGAGGGAAGCCAGGGCAGGGGCTCAAGGAAGGAACCTTGAGGAAGGAGCTGGTGCAGAGGCCATAGAGGAACGCTGCTTACTGGCTTGCTCTGTGGCTTTTTTGAGTATGCTTTTTTGTACAGCCCAGGACCACCAGGCCACAGTGAGCAGGCCCCTCCTACATCAGTCAGTAGCCAAGAAAATGCCTCACAGACATGCTCTAGACCAAGCTCATGGAGACAATTCCCCAATTTTGGTTCCCTCTCCCAAGCATGTCAAGCTGACAACTAATAACAGCTACCACATGAGTCTTTCTGCATCTAACAGATTCTCTTCAGTAGAGGAGACTGTAGGGAACAGACAAGATTCCAAGAAAAAAAAATGAAAAAAAAAAAAAAAAAACTAAACCAATACACTGCAACTGAATTCCAAAACCCAGTTTTAGTGACTGTAAAATAAAGTAACATTCTCCAACAAAAGATCTGGTCCAAACACACCCACACCTCTGCACACGTGTGTGAATACAAAGAAGCAGATATTTTGTTTAACCACATCAGAGAAGATTCAAGGACATTTATAACCTATCACATTTATTCAGATTTGCAAATAACTATAATAAAGATTAAGGGGGAAAAACAAAATTAAAAACCAAGGAGCATAAGAGTCTTTCAATTTGCCAAATCAAAATATCTCCTAAAGAAAGCTCCACAGCAAATCACCAGACAGACTGACTTAGGCCAGGAAGAACCTTTAAGAGAACAGACGTAGCAACAGAGACTGGCTTTTTATTCTCTACTTAGGAAAATTCCCAAGATTTCCACATAGTCATGGGGCCCAAGGGAAAGCCAGGTTTGTTCTTGGGAAACCCTGGAGATCCCACTCCGAATCAAATTCCCACTCCTACCCCCACGTTGCTCTGAGTGCATTTTGTCCTCTATCCTTCTCTGCTTGGGTCTTCCAGGTCAGACACACCCTTGGAACTGGTTGTGCACCAGCTGCACTCTGGGGAACATGGAGGTGGATGAGGTAATACACTCCTGGGCAGTCACACTGGCACACCCTCCTTTGTGTCAGACTCCCTCATTCTCAGACATCAGAAGCATTTAACTATCACTAGTCTTCCGATTGCCCAGTGCTCTAACAGATACTGTTAACACAAAAGAAGTTGATGCTTGCCCGTTTAAAGCTGAGCCAATGGGTATAGATTGGGCTTTAGAAATGTAACATTCACCGGCCGCAAGCTCCAGACATTCTCACAACTCAGAAGGGTGTGCTCTGAAAGCAAACATTCCAAGCTGAAACAGAGAGGACAACAGAAAACTTAAAAACACATGCATACACTTTCTCTTTGGCACATGGCAGAACGGTGACCTAGAGCTACAAGATGGGTCAGCAGGTTGCCACTAAGCCTGAGGTCCTGAATCTAATCCCTGAGACCCACATGGTACAAGGACAGAAAACTCCCACAAGCGGTCTACTGACCTCTGCTGCACATACATACAGACAGACAGACGATAAGTGCAATATTTTTTAATGGTGTTCTATAATAACCCTCAAGACACTACCTCATGAAGAGGGTTAAGTCCCCTATTAGCAAAGTATATCATGATGTTAGAGGATCTGCTTCTTAATGACTTCCTGAACAATCCTTTTCCACATCAAATGGACAGTTTTTACTTAGTTACTTACTTTTATTTCTCATAGTACAATTGCTGGCTTGGTAGTAGTATAAAATGTCTACCACAAGCCAGACCTATGCAAAATCCTAGGGGTATTAAGAAAGTCTTCCCTGTACTACAGGGCTTAAACCAACATTTCTCAGGATGTGGTCAGGGACACATATCAGAATCACTTGGCTTTCTGTCAACTATAACAGACCTACAGTTTTGGAATCCTGGTAGTCAAAGACTGAATGCTGCTTTCAGCATTACCACCAAAAACTTTGTTTTATGGTAACAAACAACACCTTCCCCAAAGTAAGATCTTCCTCCAACAAATGTTTTCCTCATACTCACGAATTTCAATTTTCTGCTCACTCTAAACCAGTTACTTAATATTTCTATACCACATAAAGCCACTTGAAAAATAACATGAAAGAAAGCTATGAACTCTAGGAAGAGTAAAAATACAAAAAACATATCAAAGGCTGGAAAGACGGCACAGTGGTTTAAGAGTATTTGCTGCTTTTCCAGAGGACCTGGGTTCAGTTCTCATCAAACAGTTCACAACTGCCTGTAATTCCAGTTCCAGGAGATCTGACACCATCTCTAGGCCTCATTGGACACTTGCATGCATGTAGAATGTACACACACACACACACACACACACACACACACACACACACACTCTAAATAACTATTTTAAAAGTAGATATGCATAAACATCAAATTGGATTCATGTGACCAACCTCAAGACAATAACGGATGGTGACGTTAAGAGCAAGAGTCTACCAAATTTCCTCGGATTATATTCTGAACTTTTTTTTTTTTTTCAAGACAGGGTTTCTCTGTGTAGTTTTGCGCCTTTCCTGGAACTCGCTTTGGAGACCAGGCTGGCCTTGAACTCACAGAGATCCGCCTGGCTCTGCCTCCCGAGTGCTGGGATTAAAGGTGTGCGCCACTACCGCCTGGCCCGAACATTTTTAAGGCTTGCTACGGACAGTAAATTACTTTGAGAGATTTTAAGTCTTTTCTCTCTATCACTTCCAGTGCTCTTCACTCCTTTATATACAGTCCATGTGAGATTGTTTTCACTCTGCCTCAGTGTCTGAACCACTTCTTGTGGTACAAGATCTGCTAATAAAGTCTGTCTGCTTTTTTGTTTATGAAAGCCTTCTTTTCTTTGTTTTTAATGATATTTCACTGCATGGAGACTTCTAGGTTAACAGTCTTTTCTTCATTATTCTGAAGATGCCCTTCCAGCATCTTCCGTTTCTGAAAAGTGTGCTGCCATTCCTCAGCTGCCTCTCAAAGATTTTCTCTTTATTAGTAGTTTGAAGCAGTTTGTTTTTTGTCTTTAATGCATGGTGGGGGTGGAGGAAATGCACATGGAGGCTAGAAAACAATCCTGGGTGAGAATACCTGTCCACCACCTTAGAAACAGAGTGTCGTGTCCCGTCCTGTCCCCACTCCCCACCCGCGCCTCCTGGCTGGGATTGCAGGTACATGTCACCACACCAGGCATTTTCATGTGTGTGCCAGGAGTCAGCTCAGGACCTTGTGCTCTCAAGGCAGGAACTTTACAAGCTGAGCATTTTCCCAGCTCTCTGCAGCATGATATTTGATATGTTCTTTCACATTTCTTATACTCAAGACTTATAGCATTTGAAATTTATGGTCAAAATTAAGAATTTTGCCAGCTATTAGTGCTTCAAATACTTTCTCTGATCTCACAAGTCCTCTTTAGGGGCACCAACTGTACAGACACAAATTAAGCCACTTGAAATTATAACTCACTGATGTTCAGTTCTTTCTGCTTGCTCTTATATTGGTTGTGACACCACTGTATCTTCAGGCTTACTATCTTTTGTTCTGCAGTATTTAAATCTGTTAAAAATCAGTTCTAGTATATCTGGCATCTCTAGAAGCCCAATTTGGGTACATGCACACACACAAATCTCTCCTGTATCTCCTGGCCTGCCAATGTTCCACCTTCAAGAACATATAAAAAGTAAGTACGAGGGCTGCTTATATTTCCTTGCAGTTAACCCTGTCACTCACACTGCTGCTGTGCCAGTTTAGTTCAGTGGCTCTTTTGGAAATGGGCCTTTTTTCACACCACTGATCATTTTTGTTTGAATGCCATTCACTGTGAATTCTACCTTGGTGAATGCTAATTTGTCTTTCTACAAATAATACAGAACTGTTCAAGGACAGTTATTTGGAAGCAGATTGTTTTCTTGTAAGTTTATTTGCAGGACAACAGTCTTGAGCCAATAACATTAGTAAACAGTACCCTGATGAGTCCTTTTTCCACTCTGGCTAGAAGGAGCTTGAACTACCCCGGGCAGCATGAGTGTCAAGCTTTACCTCTGCTATTCTGGCTAGTGTTTTCCCAGCTTTGCATACTTTCCACACACACATGCTCTGATTGGTACTCATGGCGTCTTAGTGGCGACCATTTGCAGATTTCTAGAATTTCACCTCTCTGAGCTCCCTTTTTTCTCCAGCACCCAGGCCCTACAAATGCAGGTTACTTCCTCAAACAACAAGACTATGGATTTATTGCCAATAAAATATCTCTGCTAAGTACTTCCTAGAGCCTTGTTTTGCTTTGTTTTAAGCATTTATTTGTTTATTCTGCGTACGCTTGTGAGACTTGCAGAAGTCAGTTCTCTTCTTCTACACAGGGTCCTGAGGTTCAACTGCATGTCGTCACACTTAAGCAGCAAGTGCCCTTGCCTAATGAGGCAGGGGCTGGAGAGATGGCTAAGTAGTTAAGAGTGTGAATCGCTCTGGCAAAAGACTTGAGTTCCATTACCAGAACCCAGGTCGGGCAGCTCACAGATTCAGGAGATCAGATACCCTTTTCTGCTGACCTCTATGGACACCTACACACGTTGCATAGACCCACACAGACACACAAATATATCCACATAAAAATATATTTATAGATTCTTTTATATTCTTCCCATGTAGCTCGCTTCTTAATAAAGAGAATGGCAGAAGCAACGGTAGCAGCTTGCAACCTCCAAAAGTGGGTCATAAAAGGCACAGGGGCTTGGATACTACTTACTTTCTCTAAGATTTTATAGAGACAAAAATTCTTTGGAGGAGGCTGACTGCTTTGTCATGAGGACACTCACACAAACTCATGAACGGCCAAAGAGAAGAGGTAGAAGAACTTGCTAGCATCAGTGAGGAACTGAGAGATGCCTCTAACCAACTGCCATGTAAGTCCTAACACAAACAGATGTTGAAGCTACTGTCCAGCTCAAAGAACTGTAGCCTGGGACATATGACTGCCACCTTTACGACAGAGCCTAAGCCAGATAATTCAGCAAGCTAACACCTGAGCTCCCGACTTAAAGAAAGTATGAAAAAATAAAGGTTTGGAATTCTGAGCCACCAAGTCTAAGAACAGCGACTAGAAGAACCTTGCATGCTAGTTTCACTTAGTTCTGTTTACTGAGCATAGCAGAAATTTAATAGCTTGTATTTCTCTAAAAGGATCTAAAAAAAAGTCTCTAAAACTTTGTATAAATTAGTATAACTGGAAATAGTTTTTTTAAAAAGAGTAAGAATGGCACATTAAGCTGTCAAAACAATTTCCAAATGTTATGAGACTATAAGGCTTCATGTCAAAGCAGAACCAAAAAACTAGAAATATCTGAGGACGATATAGCTAACGGAGAAATTCAGCATGGCCTGGGATGAGTGACAACGCTCAATGCTCTCACTTTCACTACTCCATCTTTTGAGCTTAAGCACTGATAAGCTATAAAGTGTGTCATTATTGGACTCAAATCCTTAAATCCTTTTTGACTAGTTCTATGATAGAAAGAATGAATTGACCACTGTCTAAGACCATCTCAGGAGCCAGCAAATAGACTGAAATGACCCTGCAGGAGTCTAGAGACCAGAGCCCTAAACTGCAGCTGGTAATTCTGTCTCTTACCAAGACACTAACACCACAATGACAAGCTCTGCCTGGCAGGAGCTCTGAAACAGACTGAAGTCTGGTGGCTCTTAGCTAATGAAAATGACAACCAGCCACTAACTAGACTGAGAGAGAGTTACTGTATGCATCAAGTCATCTGCCCAGAAACTCTTACTTCTTCCTGATGGCTACTCAGTGTGATTAGGGTTATTTATAACTCTCCAACTGCTGCAGACTCTTAATCCTAGAAAATACTAACAGGTTAAAATTTGCTTTACAATACTCATGAAAGAGTGCCAGAAAATGTGTACTATCTCCAATGGCCTTAATGATTCATTCAGTAAACACAGAGCTAAAGTAATTTAAATGTGGGGAGAAAAATCTACCAGAGAAAACTCTCAAATAAGCTATAGCAAAATTAGTAATGAACTTTCAAATTATAAGATTATTTCTGTAACTGTAGGTTTCAAGATAAATACTGAATGAAAACAAGTTCTAGTGGAAGACCTCAAACTTTTTAGCATGCATCAAAAATCACTGGGAAGCTTGTAAATAAAACAGATTGTAGGGTTTTACCCCCTAGAGTTGTAAACTATTCTGGATAGGGTCTTGAGAAAGCACCAAGACTATAGTTTGGACACACCAACTTCCAGCATTGGGTTGTCAATGGCTCCTTTAACACAGGTTCGGCTGCACTTGGTTATATTAACCTCAGCCATAGAAGCAAATGGACCAGGAAGAAGGAAAGATGAACCTGCTTAAGTTCTCAGGCATCTTTAACTCTATCCTCTATGCACCAAGGAAAACTGGTTTAGCTGGCTTTAATAGTTGATGCTCAGATCTCTTTTTGAGCTGTGTGTTTTAAAGAAGGCTTCTTCGGTTGTGTTACAACTTTGCAGTCAGAGATTCTCTCTCTCGCCTCTCTCTCTCTCTCTCTCTCTCTCTCTCTCTCTCTCTCACACACACACACACACACACACACACACACACACTTTATGATCTTCTCAATTCCAGTAGCTATAGCTATCCTAGTTTGTTTCTATGTGGCCATAACAAAACAAGTGACCAAAATCAACCTGGGGAGGAAAGGGCTTATTTGTCTTATACTTTCACATCATAGTTTATCATTGAGAGAAGCCAAAGCAGGAACCTGGGGGCAGAAACTAAAGCTGAGACCTGGAGAAATGTTCCTTAATGACTTGTTCGACTTCCTTCTTATATGGCTCAGGACCCCTGCCTAGGGGCAGCACCATCCACAGTGGGCTGGGTCCTCCTACATCAACCATTAATGAAGAAAACAACCCACAGACATGCCCACAGGCCAATCTTCTTTGAAACCAGGTGACTCTAGCTTGTGTTGACAAAAACCAACCAGCACAGTAGTTGGTTGATATGACTTCCTGCTCTTAACTTCTGGCAAAGAAAACACATTTGAAATCTTTCACATTGATCTTCACTTGTCAACGCAAAGTCTTTACATTCTGTGGCTTCCCCAAATGGCAGGCTCACGTTCACTATGCACAACTTCACATAAGACCCTAACAGTCTTTCTGCACGTCCCTCCGCTGTCTTTCTCATCTGAGATGCCTATTTTCAGTAGCGGGCACAATCATAGCAACACTGCTCTCCCTCCCGCTGCTGCCATCTCTACTGTGACACACAACAGACCTGCACACGGCCACAGGTCCCACGTCTGCCACACTCAACATCTTACGTTACCCGTATTTCTATTTTCTGACCAAAACATCACTCTAGCAGACTGCATCACCTACCTTTCTGACATCAGTATTTCTCCATAAAGAATGTCACAAGACACCAGAATTTAAGCATAAAATGCCATAAAAGAGGAACTTTTTTGGAGTTGAAAAAGCTGAGAAAGCCTGAGGGTAGGCTTAACTGAAATTTGGACTTCAGAAAACTACAAAGTACTACCTCTTGTGAGGCTTTAGAGATCTGAGGAATGACTGATTCTTAAAGCTTAACATAAAAAAGAAAAAAAAAAAAAAACACCTATATGGCCACTAAACCAGACATTATGTTCAACTACCTCCTCCTGATGGAAACCCAGGCTCTCAGAGGTGATGAACAATGCTGTGGGTGGAAATCAGGATGACAGAGCTAGATAAGACAATTTCACAGTTCCATCTAAGTCAAGTTTCCACTGTGAGAGCTTTAACTGGGAGTGCTGTGCTCCACCCAGGTATATATACAACTCTAAGTAAATCTTAAGATAAACGTCTAATGCCAAGCATGAATGGCTTTCGGATAATCTGTTCAGCTCTAAGACACAGTGAAAAACTGTATTTCAGTTCCCTTTCCTGATAAAGATAGATTTCAACCAGGATGAGTTCAAAAGATTACAAAGAGCAATTTCTTCCTATATAACCATCTCAGTCACAATAGAATTCAAAACACTTTCCACAGTGATTCTCTCTAGGAAGTAGGATTATGGACTTGTTTCCCCATGTTATAATACATACTAAATATAAATTTGTCAAAATGCATGTTTTTTTCATTTCAAGGGCAAAACCACTTATGTAAGTTTTCTGTTAACTACTATTTTCCCTACAAAGCTGATCAGAGATGAATAGTCTAGAATTAAAAGTTCAAAAACTGACTTAAGAAGCTAATCTTGGGCAAGCTAGAAGGCTCAGCCGGTAAAGGCATCTGCTATTGAGGCTGTCAGCCCAAGTTCCATCCCTGGACCCGTATGATGGAAGGAAACTGATTCCACAACTGTCTTCTGTCCTCCACATATGTGCTCACACACATGAGCACGCACAAAATCAAGAATAACATCACCTTCATCAAATGTCTAAGCCTCTCCTATTCCAAACATGATTCTCTTTCAACTTATTAGAAATCTCTAAAAGAAAATTTTAAAAAATCTTCCACACTCCTATGATATCCCATAGGAAATTAAAGGAACTTTAAATTTCTTCACAGCCACACATAAAAAGGCTACAAAGTTACCACTTAATTTTCTCAGTTATTAAAAATAAGCCAGGCATAGTGACAGATGCCTAGCCCTTGGGATGTGGAGGTATAAAATCAGGTGTTCAAAGTGAGTGAGTGAGTTCAAGGCCAGTCCAGACAACACCAGGCCCTGTCAATAAATACATAAATGTCCAAGTATCAAAAGCACGAAAGTAAAAAAGAATAGCCTACTATTTTATACTATTATAAAAAATATACTATTATATTTTATACTATTGTGATAGTTACCAATTTTTATATGTACATCTTTTACATACTTGTAGGCATAATAGATATACTGTTATATATTCTGCTTTATCTCTTCCAACTTACATCATGTACCATTTTCCAGGCTGTCAGTCTTATAACTTAACACTTGAAAATTATGCCATACATTATCTACTCCTAGTGGATAACTGAGTTTTTACTCCATGAAGTGATGGAGGTTTTTACTACCAATTCTTCCTCAGGGTAACTGATTCTTTCTTTCTAGCCACTGCTGTGAAACAGCTATAAATCAAAGTGAACCGAACAACAAGGTTCCACTTCTGGATAGTCTTCCAATAGGAGTGAGCATCATTCCAGACATTCTAAGACCACCAAAAAGGAAGACCACCAAGAACTTTAAAAGAAAAGCCAAGTCCAAGCCATCTTATAAAAATGAACCCAGACAGACTATCAGAAGGAAGTAGATTCCACTTCGTTGTCGCCAGTATTTGCATCTGAGTAAGATATGAAGAGAACTGACTAAAGAAAATACCCTAGAAAGAAAGGGGGAGAGGATGAGGTTCGTATGTTTTTCTGGTGAAAACTTTTATATTTCTACTTAAAACACACGATAATTTTATCTAGCACTCTATATTGTTGTCTGTTTTTGCTCCCAACTACCTTTAAAAATGTGTTTTCTCCACAAGGAAAAAAAAGAGAACCTGAGCGAGCAACGAGCTGTCTCCACTATTCACTAACACAATCACCAAAAGCTGTGCATGCTGCAACCAACAGCACAGCAGATGCACACAATCACACGGTGCTCTGCAGTGGACTGCCGGGGGGCCTGCACGGCCTCCTGTCATAGAGCACCACAGAACAGTCTTTCCCAGCCAGGGTAATGATGTAATTCACAAGTCAGCCAGCCACTGGGCTTCTGGGGGCCCTTTCTCTAACCACATAAATCCATTCTTCTTGTGCTTTGGAGTCCTTCAAATCTAATCCCATCCCTTGGCTTGTAGATTACAGCACAGGAAAAATATAGGTACTTTTTTTTTCTTCCTACATGCAGGCTCAAAGCCTCACCTACTACTTAGAATACACTAAGTGTTCTGTATGTTACTTATTAGAGAAATGAACACACTAATCTGTTCAGGCTAAAGAAAGCCAATTCCTAACTACACATCAAATTAGTCAAATGATAAAACTTCAGCTGAAATCTTGGGAAAGGAAAAGAAAAAAAACATAGGAAAATGGGTGTCTCAAAGCAAACCTTCACACTCTCCAATAATGTTTAGTTTATACAAATAAACAAAACATTGTCCAGAATTAACAGCCCAATTATTTCAAGCTTCTCTACTAGAAACATTAAAGATTTTGTTGTTATATTAGTACATGTTAGAAGCATGTTATAAACAAGTATGGACAAAGTTATAAACAAATATGGACAAAAATACATAAAGTAGAAATGACCCAAAAAAAGTAACAGAAATCATACCAGAAAAAATAATCAGGCCAGGCAGTGGTGGCACACACTTTTAATCCCAGCACTTGGGAGGCAGAGCTAGGCTGATCTCTGTAAGTTTGAGGCCAGCCTGGTCTACAGAGCAAGATCTAGGACAGTCACCAAAACGACACAGAGAGACCCTGTCTCAAAAAACCAAAAAAGAAAAGAAAAAAGAAAAAATAATCAGGCTAGAGTTTTGTGTTTACTACAGGAATAATAATCTATCAGTTTTGGAATCCCTGGAGATTAGCAAGCAAACTCAGTCTCTAAAATATACCTACCACAGAAAGAGTATTTGTAACTCAGACTACAAATAAAGTGAGAGGCACAACATCTCTGCAGAAACATGAATTTACAGGCATTGTGAAAACCTACACTAAGACTCTTAAAGCCAAGTTGTCATTTTCACTGTGATTTATAAAAGCAATATGACATTCTAAGAGTTTGTTCTGAATTCACACTTTTCAATCCTAAGTTATAGAGAGAAATTCTCATTTTTATAGGACAATAAATCATAAAATGTCATTACTCAAAACAACACAGAAGACTGTGAGAAACGATCAAAATACACACAGGAAACGTAATCCTCACTTCCAAAATGTGAACACTATGAGGCAAAATAGATTTATTTTTATATGAATGCACAAAAATTACAATGTGCTGTTTTGCCAGGGACTGGCTAAACTTTGAACAATTCGATTCTTAATTCCTGAACATACATAGTAGTTACATTTCTTTGCCTCTCCTGGAATGAAACTAAAGCCATTCAACTGGTCCTGACCAATAAACTGACTGGGACAGGCATACCGTTTCCAGAAATCATATGAAACAGTCCATGCTGCACTCCACATACTTCCCACTCACTGCCCAGACAGAAAGACTCAAGAGCAGCAGACTCTGGCAGAGCTCTAGGGCATGGGTAAACCACAAGACAGAGGTCTTGGTTCCTGTGTCAGCTGAAATGGAGCTGCCTGCCTGAACAGATTAGCTGTGGACATGGTCAAGAGAACATAAAACAGCTGTTGTGCTCTACCAGTTAATCTGTATAGCTGGCTGCTGCGTTAACTAATATGTCTCTATCACGGTTACACTCAGGTTAAAATTACCCCCTCACTGGACCAAGTGTCTAGGTCTGCGAACGCCAATAATAGGGCACTAGGTTCCCTGTTCTTCCAGCATGCAAGCAAAACAATGACAACCTAGAGCATGCCTGTCAGAACACACAGATGTCATCAGCATGGCAAGCAGCCCACTCCTTCTCAACTGCCAGCAAAGCCCTGAAGAAAGCAGTGGCCACCTTCTGTTAAGAGTGAGCCTTGGATCCCAAGGGCTGCACAACTCCTGTAAACTGTATGGACTGAAGTCATTTATTTTCTCATAACTCTAGAGTCTCCAAGTCTAAGGTCAAGGTGTTGGTGGATTTAGTTCTGGAGGCTCTAAGAGAGAAAATATCCCATGCCTCCTCTTGGATTCCCGTGGGTTCAAACAATTCTTGGCATTCTTCAATTTGTGGTAGCCTAACTCTAGTCTTTCCCTAGGACTTCACATCAGCACCTCCTTGGTTCATATCTCTACTATTTTTTACTAAGGGTGTGTCTTGTTGGATTCAGGGCCTAAAATCAATAATGACCCCATCTTAACTAATTACAGCATACTGAGGCTCCAGCAGGACACTAATTTTGGAATAACCATTGACTATACAACTGACCTCTGATCTAAATAAATCTAATTTTCTTGATTTTTTTTATTCAAAAAGTTAGCATTTACTACCTTTGACCATTATCGTAATGCTTTTTCAGTACAATGCTGTTGAGAGTGTTTAAAAAAAAAAAAAAAAAAAAAAACAACCTAAAAATCACCTAATACCAAGCAATTCACCTAACAGAGCCCTAAGTAGATTGCAAGGCACAATACATTGTTTTGATTTCAAAATACTAAAGTAAAATGCTCTAGAAACGAAGGTATCATGGCTCTGGGCATCCTATCTGCAAGTCCAAGATAATAAAGGCCCATGAAACACATAATGGGGGCTCTCTTTGGGGAGTGGGCATAGGAGGACAATAAGTAAAAGGAGTAACTGGTTGTTCAGTGCCTAGAAGACTACAAGTTGTCATTTGCCTGCCCAACTAAGTTCTGGGCTCCTACAGAGGGCATGTACCTTCTAGTAGCTGGTACACAGTAGAGCGATGGATGAAAAACAAGCAAACAAACACATGTATGGCATGAAAATAAATGCTATAGGATGAAACCAAACAATTTTTAATTCACCCTTTAACTGCTTATTTTACCTAAGATACTTAGCCCTAATTAGTAGACCAGAAATACAGTAACTGATTCAGGCATATTTTGTAGTCGCCTCCTTCTGTTAGTTATATAATGTCCTAGGGCCACAAATACTGTAACTGTGGCATTTATTATACTTCCAACCACTTAATCCTTTTAGAAGAGGGTTAAAATTCCCAAGGTTTGGTCTCTGCTTTGTTCCATCCAATGCATGAAATGACTCTGCTCAAGGAGACTCAGGGGTCCTCTCTCAGTTGCCCTCAGTTGTTCCCTTGCTGTTCATACTGGGCTCTGCAGGGCAGCTGGCCTGCTGCTCTTCTCCTCTTTGAGTAGATTCCGGTCTCTAATCACTATGAGCCAGCAATTCCTTTCCTCCCTGGGGCTCTCTCCACATCCACAGAAGGAATAACGGAGAGCTCATGACTGTTAATTTGCCAAGATCTCACCTTCTTTGCCAGTGAATGCCACCATACACCAATGAAGGAAGGTAATCAAAATAAAGCCACAAGAAAAAGAGATGGCAAGATGGTCCAGAAGTAAAGACGATTGCTGCCAAGCCTAACAACCTGAGACTCCATGGGGCAGGAGAGAACCGGCTCCTGCAAGTTGTCCTCTTACCTCTACAAGTGAGCCGTGGGACACACACACACAGACACACACACACATGCATGGATATGCACACACACACCACATATATGTATTTAATTTTTAGGGTCTTTGAAGATGGACACAATTTTCTTTTTTATATACTCACATAAGAGAAATGCCCCATTCTTCATCTCCCCTCTTTTTATCTCTACACTGTGAACAATTTAAACTGTATTATGGTGATAGGTCAGAGTTTATATGTACTATACATGATTACTCTAGAGGCAGAAAAAAGTTAAGACCAGCATTAACAACTTCATATGAGTTCTCAAACACGGCTGTGCTGCCTGAGGAATATCTCTGGATACCAACTGTTAATCTTCTGTTAAAGTCTGCCGGTCACAGGTGCTTATTGGTAAATGAAAGACCACTTAATATTGAGCAAACAGCACACATTAATGTCATCATGACATTTGGGGACTCCTCACATTGCCAGTTTCATACAGCAGCTCATTTACCACTCTTTGATTGTTTTTCCTTTCTCTTGACAGGTAATGATCCAAGACCACTGCTGCTTTTCTTTCTCTCCTTAAAAACTCCCTCACTACTAGGAATCTCATTCAGCAGAGGAAATTTCAAGGCCAGAGGAAGGGAATGTGGGCTTCAAATAACTTGAATTTGCTAGTAAACAATTCATCTAAAAGATTTTGGCTTAGAAAGAACATTGCTAGGCTAAGATATTACAATTCTCTGGCTTTTTTTTTTTTTTAATATTAATTCATCTTGAACAGATGTCAAGTAGACACTCAGGGAGAACTGGGAACCTCTGTTTTCTTTCTTACCACTGGCCTCATCAGGGACCTTCCTGGCTCTAATCAATGAATTAATTACACACACAGTAACCACCAACAGATCTCAACTGAAGAACTCAAAGAGGAGAATGGAGCAAGCTTTCAGGAACAAATGAACAATCCAAAACCAAGAGGAAGAGATTCACTTCTTCATGTGATTGTTGCTTGAGTGATAAAGAGATGCCGATAAACGTTCAGCAATGCAAACTCAACAACACAACTCAAATACTCAGGGTGTAGGTGCTGTGGGGTGTATGTCCACACCTATGCACATGTGATGTCCACGCCTGTGCACATGTGGAGGCCAGAGCACAACACTAGGTGTCCTGAGCTCTGTCACTCTCTGCCTTATTCCCCTGAGAGAAGGTCTCTTGTAAAATGGCACCCTTGCTGTGGCAGGTTGGCAGGGGTACCAAATTTACACCATCTCTCACTGAAACATGTAACAGCCAGAAAGCCCCAGCAATCCTCCTGCCTCCACCCTTACCACACACACATGCACACACAAACACTAGGGTTACAGCCTTTAAAAAAAAAAAAAAAAAAAAAAAAACATGCCAGGGATTCAAACTTCAGTCCTCATGCTTCTGTAGCAAATGTTCTTACCCAGTGAGGCTTCTCCCCAGCCCCAGCTCTAAAATGTTCCTGCAGTCTTTTCAAAGGGTTTTTCCTGTCTTCAAAGTTTAATGTGCTCTACTTCAACAAAAACAGGCAAAGTCCTGTGGAGACTTCCATTAGTTAACACTTATCTAATGTTATCTGGAGTTTAAATTTTGCAACATAAAATATACCAGTGTCAGACCAAGGATTACTAAATACTAAAAGATAATGTATCTTGATCATTTTCAAACAATAATGTGAGATATATGCAGAATAGGAGAAAAGTGGTAAGTGGAGTCATTGAACACTGGGTTCAAAGCCTTGGACAAGATACTCTCCTTTCTGAATAATATAGAAAATATTCCTATTTCTGAGGAAAGTGTCAAGGAGGTAACCTGGGATAAAGTAGATCAGGATCTGCCTATAATTCATTAGAAAGGCACATCTGTGGGGCATGTTGCCTGGGTGTGTGATTCTGATGCACATCAGAGTCTAGAAGCTTTATTGTCTCGAAGGAATCAGGTTTGCAATATCCCCAGCTCAGAAATGGGCAACAGATGTTTTATCATTTCTACCTAAGATGCTAATTCTTTCCTTTCTAATACATCTACTGAGAATTAGTACATAACAGAAGGTAGACATAAGTAGTACAACATGACTTTCCCAGGGGTCAGCCTAACATCTCACTGTGAACTGATATTTTAACAATAAGCTCAAATTTATCAATATATTTAATTAGGCCATAATCAGTTCCATCTAAGTAACATTGATCCTTAAACCAGACCATTTTGTATAGAGAAGGCTGAGATACGAAAAGATGATGCACAAATGTCTTATGATGACTAGGAACACAAACTGAAATCTATACACAAATTGAAAGACAATGGTAAAATAGGAGGTAATGTGGCTGCCTGGCTTATTCCCTCATGGCTTTTACATCTTTGCAAATATCAACAAGCCTGCCTTGACCACCTGACCCTTAACTGCACAGCCTGCCTCCCTCTCAGCATCACCTTGCGTTTTCTTTCTCTTTTATAACATGTATCACCTCGTGTTTTTAACTCACTTCTGTCATGATGATTGTTTATTATTCTGCTCTTATCAACAGAGTGAGGACTTATGCAGATAGAGAACTCTGCTCTATTCATGAATGCATCCTGGGCACCTACAACAGTGCTTGGGACAAAGAACTCATTCAGAATCTGACACACACACAGTTGCTTCAATAAGAGGTTATAAATCGCTGCAATATATATGATATGCTTTATCATGTAAAAATCCCACTAGTGACAAAAACAATTCTTTCCCAAAATATGAATTTTATTTATGCATTTTTTCCCCTAAGAATCTGAAGACTTAACTAAAACAAATAAGACTAAATCAATTATTATATATTATGATCAGACATCTGTACTTTACTTGGTCAACATTTTTAGATAGTCTGGCTAAAAACAGCATTCTAAGAAGTGGCTATTTGCGCTTGGATTACAAAAAAAGGAATCGAAAAATAATTTTTTCTTCTCAAGCAGTTAACAATACATAAACAAGACACTAACAATAGTTTTCTGAAACTGAAAATTTATCCTAAGTTCCTTTCCGGCTTCCAGCAGATGGCTGACCAAAACAGTATTTTGTTTGTGTATTTAATAGATTCCCACAGTGAAGAACCATGTGCAGAGGCTCTTCCTTGTCTGTCTACGGACAGAGTCCCCGGCACAGTCAACTGAAAGGCACCTAGCTGATGGGGCTCCAGGAGAAAAGCTCAACTTTTCCTATTCTAATAACCTTCAACTCTTCCCCACTTTAAATATTCAAATACTTCTGTCTCAAAGTTCAGCAAGTTCACAAACTATCTGGCAAAACAACAAAATACAAAGGCCCCGAACCCTTGGCAGGGACGGGAATGAAGGTTAAAGCTATGCTTGCACGATTCCGGCCGCCCCTTCCTTTTCCACTCTATCAACTCATCGGCGGAAGCAATAGAGTGGTGCTTAAAAAAAAAAAAAAAAAAAAAAAAAAAAAAAGTATTCTGAGCCTGATGGGCCTACATCTGCCCTACTCCCAACAGTCGCCCTCTTAGCTCCCTCTACAAAACTGTAAACTCCTTCCTCCAGAGTGTGTGGTAGACAGCACACAAGCCAGTGTTCCTTTAAAGCGCTATGACTGGTACACAATATATGACAGTGCTGAATTTTACCTGTAATTTTACAAACTTAAAACCTACATTTAACACTGTACTTCCACAAGACCAGTATGACTAAGAAATATTAATTTGTCAAGGTACCAATCATAAACTATAATCCATGAAAGTGTGGGCTTGGACAACAAAGTAAGAAAAGTGTTCAGTGTATGGGATTCTCAGAAGTATTCTAAAGAGTCAACATCAAATAAGAAACCACTCACACACCTTCAATATAAAAAGTAATGGAGCAGAGCTGTATCTCAAGAACAGTCCATTCGGAGAACAGTATAGATGAGACTAGCAACAGAAACAGTAAGAAGCAATAATCCATAACTGGGAAATAAAAGTTTAGATTATAAAACAAAATTAGAAAGGAAAAGGTAAATGCTTAGTTTCTACTGCTGTGGTAACTACATGACCAAAAGCAACTTGGAGGGGGAGGATTTATTTGACTTACAGGTTACAGTTCATCATCAGAGGAAGCCAAAGCTCAGGACAGGAACCTGGAGGCAAGGACCGAAGCAGAAACCATGGAAGATGATGCTTACTGGTGTGCTCCACCTAGCTTGCTCAGCCTGCTTTCTTACACATACCAGAACCACCTGCTCAGGTGTGGCACCACACATAGTAAGCTGTGCCTACCCACACCAACCATTAGTCAAGAGATTCCTTACAGTAAGGCCCACAGGCCAATATAATAGAAGCATCTCAAATGACATCCTCAATTATTTCCAGATGGCCCTAGCTTATGTCAAGTTGACAAAACCTTGCCAGCACAGTTCATATCTAAAGGCCGACAGCAGGATGCCAAAGTGAGTTAAAATAATAATATATGTGCTATCTAGCCCTTTGAATAAAAAGTTTGATAACTACTGTTCTAAAGCATTCTCAAAGATTTCAAAATAGGTGAACCCAGCAGATAACGAAGAGTCTAGATGCTGCACAGTGTGAGGCCCAGAATGAGTCCTTTCTCTTTTCTGTGCCTTTAAGAGCAAAGTTAGTTCCTGACCATCTCTACCTAATCGTTAATTTTCTTGTAAGTAAAAGTATACTGTTACTCATTAAAAATCACTCCTCTCTAGTACTGCAAACATCAATTCTATAGTTTCCTTTGAGCATTTAATTAACAAAAGAAATTATCACAAAACCATCTTTTTTCTTTCTTTTGAATTTGTTTTTAGATTTATTCATTTTATGAATGAGTGAACCATCATGTGTGTGCTGGGAACTGAAACCAGGTCTTCTGCAAGAATAAGAAGTGATCTTAACAGCTGAGATATCTCTCCACCCCCTCTTTATCCTTTTTTAAACAGCAAATCTACAAACATAATCTAACTAATGTCTGTTGTTTAAACAACTTAACAAACTAGTTAAAATGTTAATTGAAATCAGGAACAGTAAAAAGTTCTGAAGAAAAACTGTCTGATAGTTCATTCTCTCAATCTTCAAAATCACAGTCTAGTACACTAACTTGCAGAACATTCCAGGAAAACTTGGCTTGGTACTTCTCCTGGGGAGAGAAAAGCACAACAAATACATTGGAGGATGGGGGTGCACTGTGTGTCTCTGTGTGCTCGTGGACATGCACAGTGTATGTATGTGTATAGAATTACATGAAATTTTACCTTAAGTTTATAAAGATATCACAATCTTGGAGAGAGCCACTTATCCCCAACACAGAAATGCTGATTTAATTTAACCCAGTTTATAGCAAAGGTCACTACGTATGTAGACAGCAACGACAAAGAAGATGCACTGACAGAGAAACTCACGACATAGATTTGATACTATAGGATTAGAATTAAATGTTAGGTCAATAAGCTCCAGGCTGGTAAAACAATCAGTCTATGCACAGCAGCTACAACACTGGAGTTAAGAGCACAGACTTGGGAGCTGGAAGACTCGTGCTGGAACCCTGTCTCTGATGCCAGATTGATGTCAGGAGCGATGATAGAATATTCCTCTGTGAAGCAGAGGAAACAGAACTGTTTATCTATAGTATCTGGCAATTTCTGATATATAGTGAGCATTCTATATTCAAGCACATAGAGGTTATGGTTACTACAGGAAAAAGAACACACTATAGGAGACTGGCCTAGCCCATGTCAGGAATAGCCAACACTAAATATTCATTAGACCAAGTTCTGTCACAGGCATTTCAAATGGGGTGATTCAAACTGGCAAGTAGGCAAGCTAGCACAAAGGAGAGTCAGCAGCAAATGGTAAAGACCAAACTTGTAATGCAGTCATCAGTTAGAACTGGACCAAAGCATCTCTGCGCTTTACTGTTACACAATGGAGAGCACTTGTGCAAGCACACTCTCTGTACGCCGCATGCATACTTTCTAATAGGCTGCTCTCATCATTGCTCTATCATGAATGCATTCTTAACCACAGGTTATTTCCTTGTGCACCGCCTACAAAGCTCCAAAAATAGGGATAGCCCCTATTTTCAAAAGAAGAAAAAGGAAGAAGAGTTTTAAAAACACTTTGCTCCAGCAACTGCCTCAGCAGGAAAGGTTGCTTGATGCCAAGCCCGAAAACTTGAGTTCAGTCCCAAAACCCACATGACGAAAGGAGAAAACCATCTAACTTACCCTCTGATGTACCTATACCTCTACACACACACACACACACACACACACACACACACACACACACACACCAGTTTTATGTTAAATTTTAAAACTTGCATTGGGATTGAACTGTTTAAAGAATTCAATGCAAACTCAGCCTGACTGTGAAAGAGAATCAGTAGTTTAAACCAGCTGATCAGTGGCTTCTCCTTTTCACTGTGTGCAGGGAAGCAGATACTTAGAGAAAATTATCAAAATATATTGATTGGAAGAAAAAAAGCAAGGAACCAAAGTGATAATTTAGTGAGAAAAGAGTAGCAAAGTCAGAATATTTTCCCCCAGGAAAAGTTGATGCCATCTCAAACTTCTGAGAAATCATTTATCCTAAAATAACATCAGCAACAAAATCAGCTGCTTCATAATTACGTCCACAGAGCAGAGCAGTAAATTAGTTTTGCTCAGGAACCAAAAAATAATCATCAGAAACTGAGTAAGTCATGTCTGAGAAAGTATTCTTTTCCAAAAGACTTAAGGCTCGAGCACTTGGAAAGACAGGCACCTCTCCAACTCTAGAAATAAAGCTCAGTCAGTATAGTACACTCCCCTGCAGCTCAGCTGCTTTTTCTGTAACACGCTCAGGGAAGGGATGGCTGAAAGAGGTCTATGAGTCAACATTCCTGATTAGAAAAACATATGCTTAGATTTGTAAAAACATCTCCTTGGTTATAGGAATTCAGTTGACTATATCCAGACTGGAAAAAGAAAATCTATTTTTATGATTTCTTTATTCAGATAGAGAAAAATGCCTCACTCGCTAATTAATAAATAGGGTGCTCATTAATTAACAGAGTAGTTATCAGAGACAGAAAACAAAAATGGTACTAATCCAAATCACCTACACTGCTCCAATCAGGTCACCTCCTAACCCATCGACTCTCAGACTTTCAATGACTTTCTGCCATTAAGTTGTCATCTCAGTAAACAGTGCGATTTACTATGCACACTAACATCTTTAGTCACCTCCCAAGTTCCCTACTGCTATCAGAAACCCAGCCATCAAAAACTCATTCAAGGAAATGTAGCCGTAGCATCTTACTGTCCAAACGGCATTCCACAATGCTCAGCTAACGAAGTTGGAATATTTGTCTAAACAAAACATTCAAAGACACAGCAGAAGAGCAAGATCCTTTTGTGTCAGTCATGAGCACGTCATCTCTTAGTAGAAGAAATGTAAAACCACAAGACAAACACAGTGGGAACTTTTCATGAGGTTGATGGTAATTACTAATATACCCGTACTTTTAACACCTCATGAAAGTAAGCACTACACAGTACAATAGAATGGTGAGTTGGTTTAACATTTTGAGACCATGCAGGCACAATGATCATGGCTAGCCCACCTGCCTCCATTTCTGCTCCCATAAAAACTAGGTATCTGAACAAAGTTTATTTCCAAGGAAATGCAGTCATCCCACAAAATTCAAGAGAACTACAAACTAAGCAATAATTATTCAGCATTTACCAGGGCAACAATGAAAGCATGCCTGTCTTTGCTTGCCTGGGGATCTGCTGAAAAGAACCGCGCAGAGCTCCAGGCCTGAACATCCAAGCTCCTGACAGGTCTCCTGGCAACTCAACTCAGCACTCCAGAACAAAGCCAGTTTCCTCCTTGCACAATACACAGTGTCCCACTTCTGCAGTAGTAATGAACATGCTCCCAGGCTAAAAAGCAGCAGTCTAGATCACTTTTTTACTTAGTCCCTCTTTGTCATTTATATCCAGCTAATCACTTCTTACACAATTTTTCCCATAAGTCTTGCATCCAATCTTCTAGTACCCAGGCCCAGGTACTTGATCTTGGCTCCCCCATGTACTACTTAGCAATAGCCACCTTGCTCCTTTTCCTATCTCTAGTCTCCTTCCACTACCAGGAGTTACTACAGGTATATTTACTTAGAAGTCTATGACTTTGTCTAGTTCATTTTCAACCCTTGTAGCTATTAAAAACAGTATGATAGCATTCTCAGAGTTGTGGCTCATGTACTGATCCAGATTACAGAGCTTTATAGATGCCTAAGAATTAATTCTTCTGGCAGTAAGTCTTATTTCAATACTTGAGAATGTCATGTAACTTGTCCTGCCTTATCACAAACCAAATAAACACTGAATATTCTTTTCTTAATGGCCTTGGATTATCATTGTAAGAATACCTAAGAATGTAATAAATTATATTCATATAAATGCTCACAGAAACGACAGGGATCCCAGGCTGGCTGGCTTCTACTTTATGGCTGCTATTTCTAACATACCTAAAGTGTCTATACTTAAAACCTGCAGGTTCTTTTTGGGCTACTCAGAGGCCTTTTCTGCTAGCCTCTGGGATTGGAAGTGATAAAGCTATCCTAAAACGAAAACCAAATGTATTAGTTTTCTCATTGTTGCAACAAAATGCCTGACAAAAACAGCCTAGGATGGAGGGTTTCTCTTGGCTCACAATTCCCAGATGTCACAGCAGGGAAGTCACGGCAGTGGGAACATAAGCAGCTAGTCATACTGCATCCACAGCCAGGAAGCAGAGAAAGGCGAGTGCTGCAGCTCAGCCCCTTTCTCCTGTTCATTCAGCCAACACCCCAGCCCTCGGAAGCATGTTTGTCAATATTTACGGTGGGTCCGCCCTCCTCAACTTAATCTAAAAACACCCCCATAGATGTGCCCAGATTTGTCTCAAATTCTAGATCCTATCAAAGTTGACAATATTAGCTATCACACTGAACAAATAATAAGTGTCTGTATTTACCTTCATATTTATAAAGTATTACTTTAAAAAGTCTCTGAAAATTGGTGGAAGGTGGTGGTCCTCTTTAATGCAATCTACATTTTTCTGCTATTCCTGCTCTATTTCATCATCTTTTAATTCATGAACTCATCAGCCTCATAGAGAATTTTTTTTTAATTAGCTGGTAAATACCTACTTTCAAACAGGACTTTAAACATAATAATATATGAAGCCCACTGAAGTTGTTGCTATGGAAAGTAACAAAGGTTTGTATGCTTGTTTTTCTTCTTTTAAATGTGCACATGCACATACAGAATGGATATAAACCTGGCCTTTCAAGTGCAATCTTAACCCATTTACCATCATTAATCACAACTAAAAGACTACATCAGGAATTTGTAGGGTAAAAAAACAAAGCCAGACAAACCAGACACTTAAAACAAAAGCTTGGAACTATAGACTGAAACTCGGGAGTGTGGACAGTCTGATGCTGTACAAGACCCAATGAAGGACAAAGGGAACCAGCCAGCTTCTGCTGCTGGATTTGCACCCACCCATGCCATCAGCACACAGTAAGACCTGTGTTCTACACTACAACCCACCCACCCATGCCATCAGCACACAGTAAGACCAGGGTTCTACACTATAACCCACCCACCCATGCCATCAGCACACAGTAAGACCAGGATTCTACACTACAACCCAAAAACACTTTTTAAAACAGCCTAGAAAATTCTTGTAACAAGTTATTTTTTAAACCCAGGATGTATTCGGTTCTTCAGAAACAAAAATATTATTTTTACTTTCTTTCAAAAACAACTTGGTATCATGTGATTGATACAGCTACATATACACATAAACCCATCTGAGATTTTTTTAATGACATAATTCTACAATTCTCTCAATATCATCTAACCATAGGGAAACATTTACCTCTATTGTTTGTTTCCATGAAAACAAAGGTCATACACACACACACACACACACACACACACACACACACACACACACACACAAAGTTTTTTCATTCACACTTAGGACGAAAAGTATTCCACAGCAGACCTCAGTCTTCTTGGGTCACTCATCATGCTCTCCCACTTCCCCAGAGGTGCTCATCTGACAGGGTCAACAGTGTGGCTCTCTGTGTCTGCTTCTCTGCCTTGACACAATGCCTTGATGTGGCTTTGTTTAATTTAGCTTTATGGGCTTCCCTGCCACAATATCAACATCTCCAGCGCTGGGAAATAAAATAAGCTGCCTTACTAGCAGGTTAAAGCCAGTATTTTCCCTTTTCCATTATTTGCTTCCACCAAGATAGAAAGGCTAGGTAGAACTGGTTCCCATCACAGAAAACAATGGGGGGGGGATTACATAAATGCACAAAAATACATATACAAATAGGATATAAGAAATTCTGCATACAATTATACACACTAGCAAGGGGAAAGAATAATACATGAGATGTCAAATATCCAATAATTTTAATGGACTATCATTTTTCTGAAGATTAGAGCAGTCTATGAGCACATACAGTAACTAAAGACAAATGAGACAGGCAGCTAACAATGGCAGTGAGTAAGATTTTCCAGATATTTCTACTTCCTATATTCTACATAGATAAATAAGGTTAGCTACATTAAAACACCATGAGCAATCTAATCTCAAAACAAACAAAAAAGGAGGGGCATCCTCTTGAATCAAAATACAGTCTTAGATTTTCCATCCACTATCAAAGACAAACCCCATGCCTTAGCAAGCATTTGGGTTTCTAAACGTGTAAAACAAGTAGGTGGAGTGTGTCTTTAATCCCACTTGGGAGGTAGAGGAATTCCAGGCCAGTCTAGTCTACATAGTAAGTTCCAGGACAGCCAAGGCTACATAGTGAGATCTTATTTTTAATAAGAAGAGAGGAGGGAACTAGTTTGCAGGAAGAATTTGGAGAGCAAGCCTAGGATGCTGTAGCGTAGAGCTTTTATAATGGGTGTTTCTGGTGGAAGCTCAGAAAACTAGAATGCCAACATGATATGGGCAGTGAAGGCCAGGCTGATGAGGTTCCGTGTGTGAACAAAGATGCTTCTGAGTACTCGCCTAGAAGCTGAGCATGCAAATGCTCTGGTAAGGAACTGCTCGTTTTATTCCCATGAAAACTTGTGGGATGCCGATATTTCTCTAGCTTAGGAAATGTAAAGTCCCTGAAGCATTCAGATTGTGACATGGCCACTGCCAGCTACTTTCAGCTAAATTTACAATGAGAATTGGGTACAAAAAGCAAATCTGAAAGGCTCACAAAACTTGTAGTTTGGTAAGAAGTCTGTGTAAAGTTAGGACTGTAGAACATATAGCTTCTGAAGATAATACTGCCATTAAAAATAAGTAAAAAACTGAGGATGAAGCTTGGTGGTTAAGTGCTTGCCTAAGCATATACAAGGCTCAGTATTCAATTCTGCTGTGGGCCACTAACAAAATAAAACAACCAAGAAACATCTGTCCTCCAAAATACTCACTGCAAGTATTACTATTGAGGTCATATAGTTAGACTCTGTTCCAACTAAAGTTAAGAATTAGAACTCTGTGTCGGACAAAAGAAAATGTGTGATGAGGGTCTCTCTGGAATTATCCAACTTAGGTTCTGGGTTATAAAGTAAATACATTTGCTTGAGGAGCTCTAGAGTGTGTTGCTCACACAAGGATACCTAGGAAATGGTTTCAGGATTCATTTCCTTGAGCCCAGTCACCTAGGCACTCTGATACCATTGCTTCCATGGCCCAGGGGACCCAGCTATATCACTGGCAGCTAACCATGTTGTCATCCTCATCATACTGGTTTCCCAAGCATAATAAATATAAGAGTTAAGGGTCCATGGCAACTTCCAAGATTTCAAGAGAGGGATTGGAGAGATGGCTCAGCAGTTAAGAAAACTGGTTGCTCTTACAGAGAACCCAGGTTTGACTCTCAGCACCTACATGGCAGCTCACAACCATCTGTAACTCCAGTTCCAGGGGATCAGATGCCCTCTCCTAGCCTCCTTGGGTACCAGGCACATGCAGGGTGTACTAACACATATTCAGGCAAAACATCTGCATGAGTGTGCGCACATGCATTTGTACACACACACACACACACACACACACACACACACACACACACACACACACAGAGGAAAGGTCTAGGAGGCCAGGCAGTAGATGGCAGAGTCAAGATCTCAAGAGGCAAAGTCTAAGTGAACAGTGTGTGAAGCTGAGAGGGTGAAATCAAAGCCATACAAAAGACCCTGGGATGCTGGTGAAGCCAGAATTCAGCCAAGGAGAGCTATAAGCAGCAAATGGATCTGAGTCTAGCCGCTGGGGTGGGCTGCCTGAACAACTGCTGTGGACGAACTGCTAAAAGGTCTCATTAAACAAAAACATCGAGCCAGACATAGGGGTGAAAACCTGAGAGATCAGAGGAATAGGAAAAGCCACAGCCAACCTTACCTCACCAACTCTGCAGCTTCCCAAGAGAGCTACTTCCTGTCTACCCATGCCTATATGCCTTTCTGTTCTGTTCTTTCATTGGCTCTCTCAGCCGAGCTACATCACTTCCTCTTCCTGCCCAGCTCTGTCACTTCCTATGTGTCTGTACAGACCTGTCCACCTCTATGGTTAGTGCTGGGATTAAAGGAGTGTGTCACCACGCTTGGCTCTATTCCCCAGTGTGGCCTTGAACTCAAAGAGATCCAGACAGATCCCTGCCTCCTAAGTAATAGGATTAAAGGCATGTGCTACCATTGCCTGACTTCTATGCTTACTTATAGTGGCTGGCTTTTTCCTCTGATCCTCAGATGAATTTTATTGAGGGACATAGTACACTGGGAGACACAATACACCACCACAAACTGCGGCTCATACTATGCCACTGTGCACTCTGTTTGCCAGACACAGAGCTTTTACACAATGTTACACAATACGATATTGTCTTCCTAGGTTTGGATCTTGCTTTAGCCCAACCCTTCCTCATATTCTCCTATTCTGCCCTTTAGGAATAGAAATGTTTACCCTCTGCTGCTATGTACTGGAAGTTTGCAACTTGCTTTTTTATTTTTACAAAGCCTTAGGGCAAAGAATCCGCCTAGAGTCTCACAGGAGACTTTGGATTTTGACTGTCAAACTATGTTGGAATTGTTAAGACTGGCAGGTCTTGGAAATAAACAAAATGTATTTTACATTATGAGATGCCATATCCTTGTAGGGACACATATAAAATGTTCTGTCATAAATATGAAATGCTACTACAGGCTCCCCGTGTTGAACACTTAATAATCAGTTCATGGCAGACTATATGGAAGCTGTCCTGGGAGAGAACACACCTGGAGAAGGGAATCACTGGTAACAGGCTAGGAGAGTCCTGTCCCTAGCCTCCATCTTTCCTGTCCACTTGCTGGCCACCATGATGTGAACTGCTCTGCTTCGTCATACCCTCCTTACCTTAATGGACTAAAGAAACCAAAAGTGAAAACAGATCCTTCTCCCCTAGGTCGTTCTCCCAGGTTATTTTCATCGCAGTGATGACAGTAACTACTACACTGAAATACAGTTTAAGACTCTATAACAACCAATGCAAAGGAAGGAACTTAAAAACAAAAAGGGCCTCTTGCCAATCCCCAGGAGAGCACAGACACAGACAAACAGAAACATTACTGGATGTTATATCAGTAATTGACATAACATAAAGATCTGCACTGCTTAGGACAGGAGGGGGTGAGCCAACAAGGTCTGATGAAGCCAGAAGTGTTCTCTGAGGCATGGTAACTTACTCCAACCAGAGAAAAACACTTTCCTAACCTTTTAAGCAACCAGCAAACTAGCCAAATACTTACAATATCTTGGGCAAAAGATAGCAGTCAAGTCCATGGGACTATGGGGTCTTCCACTTGTATATGTGGTATGTTCCTATTTCTCCTGCTAGTGACTCAAACCAACATGGAATGCCAATTGTACCTTTCAATAGGAAAGTAAGTTTCTTGTTTGTTTGGTTTAGTTTTTCAAGACAGGGTTTCTCTGTATGTAGCCCTAGCTATTCTAGAACTCACTTTGTAGACCAGGCTGGCCTCGAACTCACAAAGATCTGCCTGCTTTTGTCTCCCAAGTGCTGGGATTAAAGGTGTGTGCCTTCTCCACCCAGCTGACAAGTTATTTTTATAAGAATTAAATTGAATATTTTGGAGAAAAACCAATAAAGTGAATCAATTGATAAAAATGCAATAGTTTGGGTGAGAAACTATAATGAAGCAAGGGCTGATAAAAATCTATTACCTCGCCGGGTGGTGGTGGCGCAGGCCTTTAATCCCAGCACTTGGGAGGCAGAGGCAGGCGGATCTCTGTGAGTTCGAGGCCAGCCTGGGCTACAGAGTGAGTTCCAGGAAAGGCGCAAAGCTACACAGAGAAACTCTGTCTCGAAAAAAAAAAAAAAAAATCTATTACCTCGTTCTTAAAGAAATAAATAACAATTCCATTGCTGACCCTCTGAATGTTACACTAAAGATCACTGCTCTGTTCAGGATGATAGTTTAGAGGCAGCTCTCCTGGCTCCATACAGAGTCTACAATGAGGATATATAGGAAAGTAATTATTTTAGGTTGCATTAACTAGTTTTTTAACTTAACCAACAAAACTCTAGTTCTCTTCATGTTTGTTGAGGTTTTACATGAAAGATGATCTGCAGGAACCATGCCAAGGCACATAGACAAAGGGCAAATGCGAGTCTCAGGTTCAGGGAGAGCCCTGCCACAAAGCAGCAAGTGAGAAGTGGTAGAGGAAGACATGTAAAGTCTTTTTCTAGCCCATACACATCACACACACACACACACACACACACACACACACGTACATGTATGCATGCATAAATAAATGAATTAATGAAATAGAACACTTCTCCGGCAGGAAAATATTCAGGTGTTTGTGTACAAGAATGAATAAGAGAACACAAATGGCTGTTGTTATTCAGTTTAAGTTTACTGTGAAACAAGAAACTACGTAGAGCCTGAGCTAATTAGGGCTGAGACGGACAGTCAAAGAAGTTGATAAAATACATTTAGGAAGTATGTACCTCCCTATATCTGCCTGTTATTACTACTACCTACAAATTATCATAGATACTGATGCACTTATCTATGACAGAAAATGTCCAAAAACACAATTCAGTTCAAGGTCTAACTCACCTAGTGCCCAGACTTGGTACCACTCTTCTCCTTTGTGGGCTACCCCAAAGGGTGGCATGGTTTCCTCTGCCAAAAAAGAACTGCCAGGCAAAATCATCTTTTCTTATGTGGGGTCCAAATCCAGTAAGAAAGTAATGATCCAAGTGGGAAAAAAAACAAAAACTTATCAAAACAGCCCAACAGGCTGTGGGCAGCTGATGGAGAGGGCCTCTGACATTCAGAACAGCCCAACAGGCTGTGGGCAGCTGATGGAGAGGGCCTCTGACATCCAGAACAGCCCAACAGGCTGTGGGCAGCTGACAGAGAGGGCCTCTGACATCCACAACAGCCCAACAGGCTGTGGGCAGCTGATGGAGAGGGCCTCTGACATCCAGAACAGCCCAACAGGCTGTGGGCAGCTGATGGAGAGGGCCTCTGACATCCAGAAAAGCAGAGTGGTTCACTGTTTGACACCATGGAACCCAGGGTGCTCAGAGGCTGTCTCAGCCTCCCCAGTGCTGGGATCACAGACCTGTAACACCACTCAAACAGAAAAACCAGATTTAAATTAACCTCTTCCCACCTGTGAGGAAGCTTTGTGATTTTTGTTGGTTTTATTTGTGTTCATTTGTTTTCCACATACATAGATACTGCAGCCATTTTCCTTTCCCAGTAAGATAGTACTAACGTATAAACAGTATTAAAATGCACAGTTGAGTTAGGTCAGTCTTACTCAACACTGCCATACCATGTGGCTAAATGCAGGCAGGCACAGTATGGAAAGAAAGCAGCATTACCTTCTCTATTTCTTCCCAGTGTGCAGCTGCTGTAACAAAGAGCAACTGCTACTACTCCTGTACACAGTATTCTCTCTTTTCCTGATGATAAATGTCATTTGCTAATTATAAATAATTAAACATTGTAAGTAGCATTTAAAGCAACAGAACAGAGGAACACAGTAGGAATCTTAACACGGCTTCCAATTTTCCACAACACCCCCTTGTCCTCTCATGATTATTACGGAGAGTCTTCAAGCGTTCTTTCTCTGCTGACGGTGACATCACTATTGGCAGCCCTACACTGTAATTGTTTTAGGAGCACAGCACATCTCAGAGCTGCTATCACATGCATCCTCAGCTCCCTCTCTACCATCCAAACACTGTGTTTAGTGAGCAATAAAAACAATACATCAATTAGAGTCTTTTAAAATTGAGAGGCAAACAGAAAAGCATACCAATTATCTGGTTTTCTATGTTTTACAACAACACAATTTTAGAGCTATAATTTATTTGCCTTAAAAGTTGAAAATAATGAGTTTTTCAAATTAGTCTTTCTTCTACATTTGCTATATTAATCTTTTTCCATAAATATCTATATATCCTGAGTTATGACTCATTCTGCCCTAAAAAGACCACATCAATTTCTCAATTATATCAACTACGTCAAAAAAGAAACCAAAATCACTAAATGTAAAACAGAGTCCTAACTCTGCAGAAAAGAAAGGGAAGAGACTCTAAGACCCAGTGGGGATGAAAAGCACCAAGGACACAACAGGGCTGGCACGCATGGACTCACAGAGACTGTGGCAGGGCACACAGGGCCAGCATAGGTCTAAGCCCGATGAGGTCCCAGCTGAGAGGGGAAGTGGACACAAGCCCCACCCCTAATCTAGAAGCGATCTCCAATTGATAACCACTTACAAAAGAAAACTTCGTTTTCTCCAACATAATCTCACTGAGTATACAAAACAGCAGTAGATAGATGGCCAGCACAAAACGAACTCAATGGTATTTCTGGAGAATTTTTTGCCTTAGAATGCTTTGTCTGGGCATTTTTTATAACTTACAGATTTTTGTTTACATGTTATGATTTCTGGTTTTATGTTTCATGGGATTACTGTGTGCCTCTGCATCAGTGTTTCTTATGCTTTTTCTCTGCCTTTTTCCCTTTTTCTTTGTTTTGTCTTATTCTGATTTGTTTTCATTTATTTATTTTTTAAGACACCTATTTGTTTTCTCACGAGAAAGAAAGGGTGTGATTTGGGTGGATGGTGAAGTGGGGAGGAGCTGGGGTGTCAGGAAAACTCTAATCAGAATATATTATATGAAAAAAATCTATTTTTCAATAAAAAATAAACAGGGCCTAGAAGGTTTGTGATTTAAACATTCAAAGTAGGTGGGTGCTCTTTTGTAATTCACTCTCAAAAGCCCATTGTAACAATGGAGTGACAGCTCTACACACATCAGCACCCACAGAAGCAGACTACGGCCCTTTACAGACCAAGGCAGACTAAGGCCCTTTACAGACCAAGGCAGGTTCATTGATGACAAGTCTCATCTCTTTAGCACATGGACAAACTGGCGTTAGCAGTGTGTGAAGGTTTGTTTTCACTGTTAATTTGACACAACTTAGTCACTTGAGAAGAGGGAGCCTCAATTGAAGAACTGCCTCAATCAGATCAACTGTAAGAGACTGTCTTGTCTTCACTGGCCCAGCCTACCGAGAAGCAGCACCATGCCCTGGGTCTAAGTAAACTAGCTGAGCATGAGCCAGTAAGAATCCTTCCTCCATGGTTTTAGCTTCAGGATCCAGCCATGAGTGCCTACCCTGACTTCTCAGTAATGGACTGCTGGCTGGAAAGTGTGTGAGCCAATAAGACCTTTGTTCCCAACTGCATTTGGTCATAATGTTTATCACAACCAATAGCAAAATAGAACAAGTAGTTTCTGAATTTGTACCACTCATGTAAAGCAAACTGTCCTGCGCTGAAATTAACCTAGACTCCAGACGTCTCTTCCATCCAAAAACAAGGACTGTAAATAAGGTCATAAAACCTGTGGGAGACTTATCATACCTAAGAACACCAACTTCATTCTAAGGCACTAACTAAAATGGAATCTCCCATTCTTTCTTTCCTATAATTTCTCTGAATGGTCAGAATATTATACTGGAAAATTCTGCATTCCCCTATCCCTCTCTGAGAGGATAATAATGCTTTAATATAGGGTTCTCACCTTAGGCACTACTAAAAATTTGAGTCGGATAATTCTTTCTGATAGATTGTAGGATGTATCACTGTCCAACAATAACAAAAGACAGAATTCATCTTCATAGTTTTGACAAGAAAAATATTTCCAAATGTAGACACATGTCCTTGTAAGCAAAACCAGTCCAGATGAGAACCACAGCCATAGAGCTCTCCCACCGTCTGCCTAGGCCTAAAGGAGGAAAGTGGGTTCAAAGAATGACAACTTCAGAGCTCTTCCCATTGTACCAAATGTTAACATGAACTCAGGCCCACAGCTGGAGCAGCTCAAATCTAATGATTGCTTGCTCCTGACTAGCAGACTGGCTCCCTGCTGTGTCAGCCACCTAACTTTCAGGTCCTTAAATGAGCCATCAGAACAAAATTGTGAGCATGTGCATTTTCTAATGAAATTATTTTTTATTTTCATTATGTAGACTACCTATAGTCATTCATTTTGCCCAAGATGAATGATGGTTCAATTAGATTAAATCGTAAGTTATGACATTCAAAACATAAACTGGTAGCTGCTCTAAGAGAAAAGAAAAAAAGAACAACAAACATGCACCAAGAAGAAAGGAAAGCTGGGCCTAGGGTGTGATCCTTGCAATCCCAACACTTGGAGGCAGAGGCAGGAGGACCCCTATCAATCAAGTATGAGGCCAACTTGGTTTACATAGTAGATTCCAGGAAAGTGTCTGCAAAAAAGATCCTATTCAAAAGCCAAACCAAAGGAGAAAGAAGGGAAAGGACAGGTGGGTGATGGTGGTTCACACTTGAAATCCCAACATTTAGGGGCTAAAGCAGAAGTATCAGTAAGGGTTTGAAACCAGCCTGGGGCTACATACTTAGTTCCAGGACAGCCTGGACTACAGAGACCCCATCTTTTTTTTTTTTTTTTTTAAGATTTATTTATTATGTATACATTGCAGAACACCAGAACTCATTACAGATGGTTGTGAGCCACCATGTGGTTGCTAGGAATTGAACTCAGGACCTCTGAAAGAGCAACCAGTGCTCTTAACCTCTGAGCCATCTTGCCAGCCCAAGAACCCATCTTTTTGTTTTGTTTTGTTTTGAGACAGGGTTTCTTTGTATATCCCTGGCTGGCCTGGAATCATCTCTGTAGACCAGGCTGGCCCAAACTGGCAGAGATCTGCCTGCCTCTGCCTCCCGAGTGCTGAGATTAAAGATGTGCACCACCACTGCCCTGCATAGAGATCCTATCTTCAGAAAAAAACACTCAAAATAAAAAAGCACAAAAGTTTTTCTTCAGTTTCAAGGATGCCCTTCTTAGTGTTGCTATCCTTGGAGGGGTGTAACACAACCTTCTTGGAATAACTGCTACACACGGTATTTACCTAAAGACCTAAAAAACAAAACCAACATCTAGTAACTATAGGTGAGACACCTTTTAATTCTGTAGGGAAACACAACTCAGCAAGCTTTGCATGAGTACCATTAACAAGTATCATTTACACTGTCTGCGAGAATAATGTTGTACTGCCCACTAAACTACTCAGTATCTCATAAATTTCATTTAAACTGACATCAGTGGGCATCAGTGGCACACGCCTTTAGTCCCAGCACTTGGAGAGAGAGGCAGGAGGATCTCTGAGTTCAAGGCCAGCCTGGTCTACAGAGTGAGTTCCAGGACAGCCAGGGGTACACAGAGAAACTCTCTCAAAAACAAACAAACAAAAACACCCACCACCACCACCAAAACAAAAAACAAAAATATACCTACTGACATCTGAGAATCTGAATCTATCTAATGGTCAGGCTGTGGAGATGATGGATCAGTGATTAAAGGCACTTGTTGCCACACCTGACAACATGAATTTGATCCCCAGGACCCACAGGGTAGAAGGAGAGAATCAACTCTGGTAAATTGTCCTCTGACCTCCACATAAGTGCCAAGGTGTCCCCCTCCTCCATAAACATTTATATGTAACATAAGTATGCATTATATATATGCATACATAATAAATTCATTCAATTATTTCTTTTTCTGTACTAGCAAAAGCTAAATTCACCATGCAGTACGCTGCACAGCTTGGAGACACCACTGTGTACTGTGGCGGGAATCCACCATGCTGCACTCAAGCCCACACATGGTGAACTGTAGCTCAAGTCCGCATGACATGGCGTCTCTGTACCTTGGCATCTCTATATCTTGGCCTTCATGAGACATGAAGTAGAAAGCTGTTCTTAGCTCAATTTTAGAATTTCTTTTTAAGTTCTCTCAAGTTTTAGGTGGAAAGTTGAGTCCCACATTGGGCATCAAATGTAGTTGGAAGTTTTCCTGTGTCCTGCAGCCTCTCAGACCCAAGTAAACACACAGAGGCTTATATTATTTACAAACTATATAGTCTATGGCAGGCCTCTTGCTAGCTAGCTCTTATATCTTAACCTATAACTATTAATCTATGTATTGCCACACGTTCTGTAGCTTTACTGTGTGCCATTACATGCTGCTCTCTGGATGGCGGGATGGCATCTCTGTCTAGACCCCACCTTTCTCTTTCCTGTCTCTCTCCTTTCCTGCCTGCCTCTAAGCTGCCTTGCCATAGGCCAAAGCTGTGTATTTATTAACCAATGGGAACAACATATATTCACAGCATACAGAAAGACATCTTCCCAGCACACAGACATACAAGAGTAGACCACTGGAGGAAAAAAGCAGCTTATTGCTCAAAAACATCTGATGTTAATCAGTCAAAATCACTATACTGCTCTTTATATATGCCATCTTCAACAACATCAAAAGTCATTGTTCCTTGCTACTCCAACTGTGAAAAATGTATCTGCAAGATGCATCTTAGAGACAGATACTTGAAGAAATGACTAGGCTAAAATTACCTTTGTAAATTCTTACTTTTGTAAATTCCCTATATTTACAAAACATACTTAATACAGAAAACAGAGGTCATATATCTAAATTTAGGCAAATAAAATGCATATATGATGTCTGTACTGCATCAAGATACTAAGCAACACTAGAACCAGCAAACACAACTCCATCATCATTTACAGTAGAACCTTCATAAACTCTACAGCCACACATCTGCATCCACAGATTCAACCAATCACGGCTCCAAATTACTTAGAGGAAGGAAGGAGAGACTATTATATCTGTGTTGAAGATGATCATACTAGTTTGTTATGTCATGAGTCTATGAATGATAAAGCATGACAACTATTTACATGGTACTAGATATTGTAAGTATCTAGAGATAATTTAAAGTATGTATAGGGATATGCAAAGATTTTCTAGAAATACTATTTATATACAGGGCTTACCCATCCTTAGATTTTGCTTGGGGAAGGGGGTGTCCTCATTCCAATAACCTGTGGCTAGCAAGGGACAACAATGATCAAACATTCATAGTAGTCACATCACAGAGTTTCAGATGATAATATTGCATGCCAATCTTAATCTCCTACCATATTTAAATATCAACATTCAATCAAGTGAAACTACCACATCTCATTGCTTTGTCCATCATAATTTCTGTGACTGCAAATATAAATGATGATCTATAGTCTGGGATTTATGTCTTCCTTCACAAATGTAAATAAAAATCATAGACCAGTGCTCAAATGGGCAAATTCATATATTTTGTTAAGATCCTCTGAACAGATGGATCCTGGTGAAAGTGAAATAGAAAGAGAAAATATCGTGTTTAAATGTTTAAACAAACCAGACCCCTTGGTGTCTGAAAAGCTTGAAACCATAAGTGTGGCTGAAAATATACTATTACAACAGGCCTTAGGACAACAGAGAATACATGGTCACAACAGAAACAAAAGGAGAATGTGATAACAATGAGAAATCATTGACCCTCCAACACTATCCAGGCATCTGTGACAAGAGCAACTGGCCCCTCTTACTCAACAGTTGGATTCAGAATTCAAGAATCAGAATTCACAACAGATAGTTTCTTAAGTATATCCCAAGTTAACTAAAATCTGTGACTATAGGTTCTTTTCAAGTAAACAGAACAAATCAAGTTTAAAACTGGAGCTGAATATTCATAAGAAAAGATCAAGATCATACGTCTACCTCTAGCTACACTGGTTTCATGTGAAGCCAGAAAGGGATCTCAGAATCACACTATAACCTTTCAGGCTGCAGTCAAGAACAGACCACGGCAGTCATCAGAGCAAGAAGGTCTGATGAAGAACTAGGAGCAAAGATAATGCCCAGGACACAGCCAGGCTGGGCAGAAACAAGACAAAGCATTCCCAACAAGCAAGGAAGCATGGGATCTGTGCAAACACTGCAAATCCCTAGCTGTCTGCTGCCCAGAAGTAGGCTCAGAAAGCAACTTAGGTGAATTTCCTCATTTGCTGTCTGTTACTGTATAAAACACTGACCAAAAGCAATTCAAGGAAGAAAGTGTTACTTCAACTGACAACTTACTCTCCATCAGAGGAAAGACGAGGCAGGAGCTGAAGCAAAGACTATGGAGGAGTGCTGCTTACTCACTTGCTCCCCATGGCTTCCTTAGCTTACTTTCTTATGAAACCCATGTCCACAGGTACAGGGGTGGCACTGCCCCACATCAACCATTAGTCAACAAAATACCCCACAGATATGCCCACAGGTCAGTCTTGTGGAGGTAATTCCTCAGGTTCCTTCTCAGTCGAGTTTAGTAATCAACAGACTCTAACCAGTACAGTGAGTGAGACATAAATGACTGGAACACTGTCCCATATCGAAGCTACAACTGTTTAAACTAACATTTACACTGTTCTCATTTTAAAAAGATCTGATTTCTAGTGTGTGTGTGTGTGTGTGTGTGTGTGTGTGTGTGTGTGTGTGTGTGTGCACACCTTATGTGGATGCCTTGGAAGTCAGATGAGGGGTTTGATCCCATGAAGCTAGACTTCCAGGTGACTGTGAGGCGCCTGGTGAGGGTGCTAGAGTAGAAACCAACCCTGGTCCTCTGAAGGAGAAGTAAATGTTGAGCCATCCCTCTGGCCCACATTTACATTTGTCTGAAACCACTAGTTATTGAGCCTCTAATAAGTAGATTTTATATAGCTTAATTAAGTCATCACAAAATCCTATTGGGCAAATATTACCAATCTCACTTTAAATATAGAGAATATAAACATAATATAAATATAAAAATAGTATAAAAATTTAAATATAAGGTGGTTTTGGTTGTTTTTGTTTTTGTTTTTAAGTTACATAGTTTCCCCAAACTCAAATAGCCAATGAATGATGAACCAATCTTCTGAATAAGGCTATTTTTATATTCTCAACTGACAAGCATAAACCGCCAATCACCTCTAAATGCAGGTTTGGCATACAACCCTAAAAAGTTAAAGTTACTGGCAGCACCTTGCTGTTGAGGACTCCATTTGCCTTTGAAAACTTCCTATGTTTCACCTTATCAGGAGGTTGGGAAACGACATATCATAAGACAAGAGGGAATTAATCCAAGCATCACCAAATCAATAGGTTATGAGAACTGCTGCACTATAGACTATGAAATAGAATACTCTATCTATAATGCTTCCTAACACTGGTATGTGGCTGAGCTGGTGGCATGCACCTTTAATCATAGAACTAGGGAGACAGAGGCAGGCAGAGTTCTATGAGTTTTAGGCCAGGTTGGTCCACACAGCAAATTTCAGGCCAACCAGGAGTACAAAGTGAGACCATGTCATTTTTTTTAAGATATATATTTAATGTCAATAAAGAATTATATAAATTGTATTCACCGCTGGTGGGGTACAAATTAATACAGCCTTTATGGAATTCAGTTTGGAAGTTGCTCTAAAAATTAAAAACAGAGGTCGTGCGGTGGTGGCGCACGCCTTTAATCACAGCACATGGGAGGCAGAGGCAGGCGGATCTCTTTAAGTTCAAGGCCAGACTGGTCTACAGAGCAAGATCCAGGACAGGCACCAAAACTACACAGAGAAGCCCTGTCTTGAAAATAAATAAATAAATAAATGAATGAATGAATGAATGAATGAATGAATAAAAACGGAAGTACCACATGATCCAGCTATTTCATTTCTGGACATATTCCCAGAGGACTCCACATCCCACCACAGAGATATTTGTACCCTCATATTTACTGTTGTTATTCCATTCAATAAAGAAGGAGATGGAACCCATCTAGTTGTCCATCAACAGATGAATGGATACTGGAAACCTGGTAAATATACAAAATGGAATATTAGTCAGCTCTAAAGAAAAAATGAAATCACAAAAATTGGCAAGAAAAGGGATGGACTTAAAAATGTGTAATATTAAGCAAAGCTACCAATGTCAGAAAGAAAAAATTTCACGGTATCCCTCACACGTGGAACATAACCTATTACATATACATGTATATATGCTAAGACAAAGAAATGTACATGTGGATATAGTATCACATGTACCAAGGAAAGCAAGAAAGAATTATATCAGGTGATTGGGGGTAAAATGAAGAAAGCACAAGACAGATGAGTCCTGAAAAAAATCTAGTTGTTTTTCTAGTTTTTAACTGTTGTAGACATAGTTTTGTTTTGTTTAGTTTTTGTGGTGAATAAGTGAATAAACGCGTAATGAGCAGTGAAAGTGTAAAATCCAAGTGAAGTTCCACTGCTTCAGAAGGGCTGTTCTAAGGTACAAGAGGTCACTGAGATGTGTAGACTTTGGGTCTAGTCAAACATCCATGAGTGGCTGTGTTAATCCAGCTCTGTGATGTTTGTATTTGCAAACTTCTTTAAAATAATTTGATTTTCATGAAAAAAAAAACTATGTGATAAAACAGAAACTTTCGGATAAAACTGCAAATATCCTAAATGATTTTTCAAACAAGAAAACACTGGGAATCCTTGAACTAATGTTAAAGTCAAATAAGCACCCTAGAGATAAACTGTTAACTGTTCACTTAAACAATACCGTCTATTTTTAAATTAATGCCTCCCATAAATTATGTATGGTATCCTTACCACAACTACTGCCAAAAACAAGTGATATTTGAAGTAAAATTACAAAAGAAACCATTTCTGAATTCTGCAGCTGTTTCTATGTTCAGCTAAGTAAAACAAACTTGACTTTTCATTCTCGCAAAAGCTTAATATTCTTTGAACACTACCCTAGACACCACATATTCATGCAAAATGGCAGGGTTATGCCCAGAATTACATAATTTCACTGTTAAAAGAGACAGATATTTGTGATCATTTCATTTAACCCTACTATTTTATGAATTAGGAAAGTGAGAGCCAGGAGTTTCCCCATGAACTGGTACCAGCAGAATTACCAGAGGAGCCTGAGTTTCTTGACCTCTTGGTCTGGTGCTCTCAACCTGCATCACTGTGAGTTAACTCAACAAGAAACCAACACACACCAGCAACACTTTAGTAAGTCTTTGACACCTTGGAATTAATACGAATTTCTTTAAAAGACATTATTATTCAGTCATCTGTCTTAAACAACTGGAAGGAAGTGAGATGACAACATAACAGATCAAATGCAAGACAGGACCTTATATCTGGATACTAGCTCCAGATGCAAGGGTATCTGTTTCTACAGTAATTGAATTCTGTACCACATAATAAAAAGACAGATCGATTATTGAGCAATTTAAATAGCAACTGTATGAATTAGTACCTGTTTAGTCACAAGTTGGTTTTGACAAGTCATTTTATTTCATTGAGAATAATTATGAAGACGACAGTCATTACTCCCAACATTAAGGGGCAGCCATCATGTGTTACCTTGCACAGGGACACAACAGTGATTGGATAAGCAAGCAGAAAAGTAAAAGCTGTAGAGAGGACCACTGATCAAAGAGTGTAGTAGTGTGCATTAAGGAGACAGTAAAAGCAGCCCTGTGAACAGACGACAGAGACTGATAAAAGGCCTTTTCTCAGGTGGTTAACAATTGTACCTGAAAAAGGTACATGGGTCTGAAGAAAGGAGTAAAAACAGAAGTGGCAGAAGAGGACTGGAACTGAAGTATAAAGGCCTGGGCAGGAGTGGGCTTGCTGGCCAGAGACTGTGGCTGAAGCAAGGACAAAAGTGGAGTCCCTAAGTCTGAGAGACCTGTTAGAGTGTTTATATCTTCCTCAGTACGATGGGAAACCCCTGGAAGGTCTTAAATAGAGCACAACAGGGTCTGATTATATAAGAATACAACAAGATAATTGCAAAGATTAACTACCTTTGAGATTTCATCACCAGCAACAAGCATCCCTGAACTAAAAAGATGTTCAAGCCACAGCTAACTTTATGGTGACATGGAGTGAGAATATTTCTTTAAAGTATTTCCACTGCACTATGGAAATGCTAAGATACAACTCTACACCTAAGCATACCATCAGGCTATAGACATTAAATCAATAAACTAAAAGATATCCCACAGTCTGCATTACTCTGTCTTCTGGATACTTGGTCTATGTATTAGCTACGATGACAGTAATAAGTTTCATAAGGTATCTTCAAGAGCCTACTAAAGAATAAACCACAGTCTGCATTACTCTGTCTTCTGGATACTTGGTCTATGCATTAGCTATGATGACAGTAATAAAAGTTTCATAAGGTACCTTCAAGAGCCTACTAAAGAATAAACCTAATTTGAACAAATACACATATATTTCTAAGAATATACAACTGTGGTGCTTTGAATAAGAATGGCCCCATAGGCTCACAGATGTGAATGCTTGGTCACCAGGGAGTGGCACTGTTTAAAAGGGTTAGGAGGTATGGCCTTGTTGGAGGAAGTGTGTCACTGGAGGTGGGCTTTGAGGTTTTCAAAAGCCCCCACACCAGGCCCCGTAGCTCTGTCTTCCTGCTGCCTGAAGATCTAGATGCAGAACTCTCAACTTTTCCAGAACCCCTGAAACTGTAAGGAACCCCAATTAAATGCTTTCTTTTTATAAAAGTTGCAGTCATGATGTCTCTCCACAACAATAGAACACTAAGTAAAACAATCTTACTTAGAAATCTGTTTCTTGGGCTCACTAGCTGCTCTTTCAGAGGAGCCGAGTTTAATTCCCAGCACCTACATGGCAGCTCACAACTGTCTGTTATTCCAATTCTGGGGGGACAGACATATGTGTTAGGAAAACACCAACACACATAAATAAAAATACATTTAGAATATCTGTTTCTCAAAACAAAACAAAAGCAAAGCCCTAACAGTATACATCAGAGAAGATTCAAATTAATAAATACCCTCACCATTCTCAAGACATCTTCAACTTCCAGTTCAAAAGCTACTTCCTAATTACAGTGATGACTCTTCCTCTTGTATATTCTCTTTAAATTTAGGGGTTTATAAAATTAGTTACTTAAAAACAACACATCACAAATTTACAAGCTGCCTACTATTCTCCTGAAGTCAATCATCCCTCACCAGTATCTGTTTTAACTCTAAAAGCTTCCCCCTCCCACCCACTCCTCCAAGAAAAATAGATACTGAAGCTTTCTGTGTCCCAATAGTATGTGAGGTGCTTGGTATAAAATAAAATGATAATGGAATAAAACAATATGAATAATAATGATAGGATGTCATAAATAGTGAGTCATGCCCAAGTCTTCCAAGTTTGGGATTATTCCTTCACAAGGGCTGACTCCTCTTTCACCATCTCCTGTTAACATGGAAATTCTATGACAAGACATTGCCTAGGGTTAAGATAGTTCTTGGGAAATGGTTATTTATTGAGGACTTTTCAATACACGGAGAAGTAGCATGAACAGACTGAGTTTTAGAATACCTTGTGACATTATGAAAATAGATCAGAGAAGGAAGACACCAAGCACGGGGCACCAACAAGAAAGATGTTCTCATGTTAAATACCAAAGCAAGGCTTAGACGACAGCTAGAGGCGAAGAGCCCCTGGTGGGGTAACAAGTCTGTCATGAACAAGCAATCTGGAGCGCATGATGAGCAACCCTGGAGAATGCCAGAAGATAGAGCAGACAAAGTGGATCATAAGCTAGAACCTCTCAGATACCTCAAAGTAGAGGCAGTGAGCTGAGGGAGATTCTTGGAAACTGAATAAGAAATTAAGAAAATGCCTAAGAAGCTGAAGAATAAGATAAGGTACTTACAATACACACATTCACATCAATTCTTAAACCCAGTAACAACCCAATGAAAGAAGATGGGCAAAAATCAATACATGCATCACAAATGAAGATGATGTGAATGGCGAGAAGGAGAGAGACTCTAGATGGTTTAAGCTGGTATAAACTGATGGCTTATACCAGTAACCCCAGCACAAGGGGGTTTAAAGCAGGAGCACCCCAAGATGGAGGCCACCCTGGGCTACATAGAGAGAACCTGTCTCCAAAATATAAAAACCAACAAACAAAAAAAACCTCAAAAATTGCTCATCAGGAAAATGCAAATTTGAGCAGAAAGGCACCTGTGGACACCCATCAGAACAGCTAAATTTAAAGACTGATTACACACTGAAGAGGATGTGATAATTGGAACTCTTAAAGTATGGCAAGTGAGGATGCAAAACGGTACCACCACTGAACCTCCTTGACAGTCTCTTACAGTTTTAAAACAAGCAGCTACCAGTACACTGCTAAGTACAACCACAAAACGCAATATATTTAGAGAAAATTTCATACAATATTATTCACATAAGAAAGAACTAGAAATTGTTCATTTCCATCAAAAGAATGACTAACCTCATGCTCATACAATAGAGTATCATTCATTTAAAAAAAAAAAAAAAGGAATGAGCTACTGAATACACTGTAGATGAAGCTCAAAACTGTCACACAGAATCCAAGCAATTGAAACAGAGACAGCTGAGACTGTCTCAAAGGAGTTAGACAGTATTCCTGTGGAGGACTCTCATGGTTCTCCTCTGGCTCCACATGCACCTGTGCATGCATGCATGCTCATGCACACATATACATGCGTGCACATGCACACGCACACTCGCACAGCCCTACCAAGGGACTTTTAAAAACAGAGTACACAGCTCAAGAGATAGTCAAATTTTGAATGTCAACATGGCTATGCAATGAGAGCCAACTTTTTGGTCAAACAGTCTAAATGTTTCTGTTAGCACATTTTATACATGGGATGAACATTTACAACCCAGTTGACATAAGCAGACTTTCCTGGATAATGTGGGTAAGCCTGATCCAGCCAGTTTTAGGCCACTGGGACAAAAACTGAGATTCTGACTATCTATGACTCTAATATAGAAACCCTACCTAAATTTCCATACTGCCTTAAAGGTTTTAGAGTCAAGACTACATACATCAGCTCCTATCTGAGCTTCCAATCCTGCCAGCTAACTATAAACATCTCACAAGACTGTAAAATAATCTTGCATGAATAAGTTTCTAGCTTGTCAGTTTGTTCTAAAAGCTTTGGACTTGCCAGTCCTCAAGAATGATCTCGTTGTCTCTCTAAATAGAATATATATCATCAAGAGCTTTCTTTATTTGGTGTATTGTCAGATCAGGATTTTCATAGCTGATTGGAAGAGTTGTGGGAAAACTTATTTTGATAAATTATTACACATGCAGAAAACCTGATCACACTGACTGGATCTGTCCACGACATGGAAAATAAACTGGATTTTCAGAAAAAAAAAAAAAAAAAAGAATATATATCAGAAGGGGGGAGACAAAATACCCCAGAAGTTTAGACTTTTTAATACTTGCACCCCAGTTGGTGGTGCTGTTTGAGTAGCTTTAGGGGGTGTGGACCTGCTGGAGGAAATGTGTCACTGGGGGGCGGGCTTTGAGGTTGGAAATCCTCACAGCATTCCTACTTCTCTCTCCGATTCCTACTTCTGGATGGAGATGTAAGCTCTCAGCTTCCAGCTCTAGCTGCCCTTCTTCCACTCGGCCATCATGTACTCAAAGTACAAGTCCAACCATAAATCGAAACAAACTCTTGTGTAAGTTGCCTTGGTCATGTTTTATCACAGCAATATAAAAGTGACTAATACAAGATTGAACAAATAAACTCAATGAATGATAGGCATAGATGGGATATCATAAAGTTTTTTTAGAAAACACTGACTGATACAACATAAATTTACAGAAAATTAAAACCTAGATAATTTTAAGTAATTTATAGGACATTTATATAAAATTATAGAAATGCAGAGTAATCTATGACTCAAAGCAATTCACTGGTTCTCTAATGCTCAAGATAGAGAAGAAATGAATTATAAAGTATCATGAGAAAACTTTAGAGTAATAGATATATTTTACCTACCTCTCGACTATGGTGGTAGTCAAGATACCACTACATATTATATTAATTTAATGGGTAAAGTTTATTATAGACTATATCAAACCCCAATAAATTATAGCTAACAGAGGCAACTAGGTGAGTCATGGTACTGAGTAAACTTAAAACAACAGGAAGTATACATGCTGAAGCAATCACTTGAATTCATGTCAAACTTTAGCTCTATTGCAGCATATTAAGTTAAAACCAGAAGAGCTAATGAATGTGAATCTAGGCCTCCAAAGGATAAATCTACAGTAAATGTAGCTATTTAAAAGCTGTTTACCGAATGGCTAGTGATAGATTTGATGACAAGCTAAAAAGTAAAGCAACAAATGCTCCACAGCAACTCAGATTACTGGGTCCTTTGTGACCTTCTGGAACAATTTTAATAGACTTGTAAAGCTGAAAACTGGACTGGGTCAGTTTTAGAAAGGAAAATATGATAACAGTAAAGGTTTTTTTAAAGATAATTTAAAGGGTTATATGCTTGATTCATTCTTATTTGTAATTATGAATACATATTATGTCTGTCTGTGTGTGAATATGTGCATGTGAACACAGGCCAGAAGGATAAGACCTTCCTGGAACTGGAGTTAGGCAATTGTGAGCTGCCTGACATGGGTGCTGGGAACCAAACTCGGGTCCTCTACAAGAGTAATACATGCTCCAAACTCTGAGTCACCTCTTCAGGCCATAAAATGGATATATTTTAAAGAGGCTACCTATAAAATGAAGACAAGTGAGGTTGAAAAATAGGAATGACAAAACAAAAAGAGCATCCCATTTTTTTTTATACAGAATGACATTCACTCCTTTCATCTGCCCAATGGATGTGTTATAGCATTTTATAAATATAGAAAGCATTATGAAATCTGTGATCTTACTTTGCCTATAACTTAAAATCCTTTGCTATTTTATCACCATAAGAATTATTAATTAGCCAAGCGGTGGTAATGCACCCTTTTTAATCCCAGCACTCAGGAGGCAAAGCCAGGCGGATGGATCTCTGTGAGTTCGAACCCAGCCTGGTCTACAGAGCGAGATCCAGGACAGGCATCAAAACTACAAAGAGAAACCCTGCCTTGAAAAAACAATAAAACAAAACAAAAGCAAAAAAAAAGAATTATTAATTATTAGCCAATAAATTATTACCCACTATGCTCATTTAACAATTGACTACAATAAGAAAACAAAATTGTGACAATACCTATAAAAGAAGGATGTAACAGTGAACTGTCACTATTGTAGATTCCTGCTACATATTTTAGGCTAAAACCAGAATATAATCCTTTAGCTTTCATTGAACAGACTTGAGAACTTTTTTGATGTTTTCAATTTTTGCCATTATAAAAAAAAAAAAAAAAAAACCTTAAAAAGAGGACATGTGTTTGATTTAGGACACCTAAATCAAAAAATGCACTCTAGATTTTAATGATGATACTGAGTCCAACTATGAGTCTTTAAATGAAGATATTCTGGATTTTTTTCTCACATTTAAATGCTGGTGTGACCCACACATTTCTAAGTACACAAATTATACTATAATATTCTCACTAAGATAAAAGATCATCTCAATTATGCAACAATTTGGAATATACCATTCTGTCAAAAAATCCTGGCTAGACATTCATATATCTCATGGTGTTGATATGTCAAAATTTGCTTCATTTGGTTCAGTGGTGGATAATAAATTAACATATACTGATGGGAATAGATTAAAGAAATACATGACATGGGAACAAAAATAACCTCATCCAACTGACAATACTCATTTATTTTGATAAACCAGGCAATAGGAATCTGTTGCAACTACAAAGCAAAGATAATGCCCCTCCTTCCTGATAAAACTAAGAGTTGTCTATGATTTTGAAAAATTAATTTAAGCATAGAATTTGATGAATTTCAAAAACAAGAAGGGACATGTTTACAATATTATTGCAACCAATGGTAACAGGATAGATAAGCACTAGATCCAAGTTAACAGATACGAACAGTCACCTGCATTCAAAGAATGAAAGAATGCTACTGATTTTTGCCTAAGTCTCTTCAAAACCTGGAAAATGGTGAATATGAATTTGGGTTTGCTAAGTTAAAATTGCCATTAAAATTTCTAATGAAGTTGTTTTCAACTATCCCTTTGTTACCCTGTAAATTACATTTAAAATATGGGTAAATTTAAAAGAACCTATTGGTGCTGGTGAGATGGCTCTACATTTGCACACCAAGCCTCAGGGCAGGAGTCCAATCCCCAGGACCCTCAGAGTAAAGGGAGAGAACCAACTAACACAAGTTGACCTCTGACCTCTACACATATGCCATGGCATGCATGCACACAAGTACACACATAGTAAATGTAACCTTTTTATTTTGGTCCCAAAAAGTAAGTGATGTATTAGGGTATTTTTCCTGTCTTAGAAAAAATAGAGACATTTCTATGAATGTTTTAAAGATACATTTTGGAAAAAGAATATCTAAATTTGTCCTAAATTTGTATTATTTATTCTCTTTCCTCACAGCAATCACATTTAATTCTTCTACTCATTTCAAAGTCAAAAATAATCTCTTTCAATCTTAGTCAGTAACGTTTCTTCTACAATGATATACTTAAAAACCACAAACACCTCGGCATTAAGGACTATATGAAATCCTCTTTATAATGGTTCTCAATGCTGGGCTTCTGATTTCATGATACTGAAATGTTTAGTCAAGATTTATATGCAATACGCCATGAAAATTAAGTATGTTTCTATTCTGTAACTTCTAATTACTCTTAACATTGTCTCTTTCAATTACATGGTTTCTGAAGTCTGTGCATAGAATGCTACATGAATTAACAGTTCTTAATAGTTTATAGATGTGAGCAATTTCTATGAGCTCAATATATCATAATCTTCATGATATCTGCATCTGCATCCCATCCCATCACTCCAGAGAACACAGAGTATAAACCAATTTGGATGTCTTTAAAATAATTATAATTTCAATACCTAAGACTTAAAGAGGTGTGAATTTCCTGTTACGTAATCATCTAGCTGCCATCCCCACCCACATGCTTTTCTGATACTGTCACCGTAAATGCCCACAGCAGCCTCTTTCCCAGCTGCATATTTCTAGTATAACCACAACCAAACTTGGCAGGATTATATGTCGACAAGGAAACCTGATCTAGATAAGCTTTAGTGACATCAATTTGGGATATTCTGAGAATTTTGTGGCATATTTTCTCATTCCAGATAGAGTTGTTACAGATCCTTTTGCAGTAGTGCTCAAGCTTACAGAGTAATGTAACTATCTGACTCGTCTCCCAGAGTCATGAATCACACTGCTCTACAGCTAGCCAATGGCACTGAAATTAATGTGGTGTTGCCTGACCCACAGGTCGCTTTGAGATCTTCTCCATCCAGTCCCTTTCATGCTCAAGGTGCCTAATCACCTTAAATAACAGAGAATTTGGGGTTTTAGGGTTATCTTTATTTTTGCTTTTCTTTAATCATAGCTGAAACTTTTTTGTCAAGCTGTGGTTTCTTCACTACATTGCACCTTTCAGGACTTTTAATGTTACATTTCTTTGGATAGCTCATAAGATAAAAGTTAAAACTGAATACCAATGAAAACAAACGTACAAATAGGGATTCTTGGCACCACCCCCCTTTCTCAAACATAGTGGCTCTTGGTGGATTTTTCTTACTTCCACTAGGAGCCTAAGATGACCAAAGCCCCATGTCCATTCTTACAGCTGAGGTGGTTAACCAACACCAGGCAGATACTGCACATCAGCATCTTTGTTACAGACTACTTCGTAGATAGAGGCGGCCGGAGTGGAAAGGGCTACTCCCTAAAGCGATGGTGGTGAGGATACTGTTATTATTTTGCTATGGTAGTCCATTAAACTAAACGGAGAGGGGCATAATTTCTGAAATGTAAAAACAGTACACTCTTGTCTTTTCCCAAATGGCTGTTTTCTACAATTAAATACAAATATTTTTGGGGGGCAGTTCAATCTCTGATATCTAAAACTCTATGTCCACAGTCATTCTTGTGAGTCATTACCTCAGATTTCATGACTCTGCCACAAGGATCACGCTCCAAACCATGAAACCATTCCAACTAAATCTTATAAAAATGGAACAGGCTGCTGCCATGTATGTGCTGTATCTTTTCACATAGAGAGGAAAGGTACAAATTCAACAACAACAACAAAAAACTGCAAATAATTTTCTTCTTTCTAGTTTATACAGTCATAAGTATATTCTTGCAGATTGTGGGGCTTTCTCAAGTATCAGTAGGAACTGTGATTTCAGGCTTCTTTAAGCCACTATAAACATAGTATTTAAACTTTTCCCAATCCTTTTGGAAAGTTAATTTTATTGATCTGGTATTTCCTCATTTCAACATTTTTTGATGCTATAATAGTATAATTCAGAGCCTGATACCAAGCTTATACTCAAAATGAGCTTTTGTTTGGTTTGGTTTGATTTACAGTGCTGGAGACTAATCCCCAGGTCTCGTGCCCAGGCATGTGATATTTTTCATTTGTTGTACCTATATCCACACATGCATATGTGAATGTGTATACTCATCCTGTAATCTTAGAAGGCTGACACAAGAGAAACTCAAGTTCAAGGACAGCTTGGGATCCTGCTTCCAAAAGAAAAAAAAAATCTCATTTTACATTCTTTAAGAACTAGGGCTTAGCAGTTTGATTTTAGAGGTAAAGACCTTTTGGCATTAAATTAAAAGAGATTCAAAACTAAAAGGCCCTATTTTTTCCTACCCAAATTCAAACCTGCAAAAGAAAAATGGAAAATTTAAACAAATCGAAGAATAAGAATAGAACTTTTTATTAATAAAGGCTAGGTTGAAAAATGCTTTAAGTCAGTGTCTTAGGGTTTTATTGCTGTCAAGAGACGGCAATTCTTATAAAGGGGAACATTTTTTTTTGTTTTTGTTTTTTGTTTTTGTTTTTTGTTTTTGTTTTTTTTCGAGACAGGGTTTCTCTGTGTAGCTTTGCGCCTCTCCTGGCACTCACTTGGTAGCCCAGGCTGGCCTTGAACTCACAGAGATCCGTCTGCCTCTGCCTCCCGAGTGCTGGGATTAAAGGCGTGCGCCACCACCGCCCGGCTTATAAAGGGGAACATTTAACTGGGGATGCTTATAGTTCAGAGGTTTAGTCCGTTATTGTGATGGCAGGAAGCATGGTGGCACGCAGGCAGACATGGTTCTGGAGAGGCAGCTGAGAGTTCACATCTGGATCCTCGGCAGCAGGAAGAGATGCCACACTGGGAATGTCTTGAGCATCTGAGATCTCCAAGCCTGCCCCCAATGACACACCTCCTCCAACAACACCACATCTGCTCCAACATGGCCACTTCTCCTAATAGTGCCATTCCCTAAGAGCCTATGGGAGCCATTTTCTCTCAAACCACTACAGGTAAGTAGGCGTTTGTGCACATGTCCCCCATTAATAATGTCACACAACACCTTTCTTGGAGAATACCACTTTGGACAGTAGGGAGCGATATCAGAACTGAGTTTGAAAAACAACTGGCCAAAGTTGGCTGGGATTGGTGGCAATCCCAGCACTTAGGAGGCAGAGGCAGGTAGATGGATAACACCCATGCTTGAAGCATTCTGTGGAATGCTTCTATTTAACCTTAAAAGTACTGCCCATCTCATATGCTCAATAAAGCACTTTGAACATATTAAACACTAGTACTCAGAAATGCTGAAAGAAATGCTGTGTTGCTGCTGTATTTGTATTGTGCCCTCAGACAACAACCTTTTTTTTTTTTAATAGAGTCTCTCACTAGCCTGGAACTTGCCAAGTAGACTAGTTTGGCTAATCAGCTTGCCCCACAGATCTTCCTGCCTCCACTTTCCAGTGATATTTTAGCTTTTTATTGACTGTGGATTTCACATCATGCACCCCAATCCCACTCATCTCCCTGTCCCTTCATATCTGTCCTCTGCCCTTGCAAACTATCCTCCCCAAAATAAAATTTAATAAAAAAGGACAAAACCAAAAATTCTCATCTTGGAAGCTGTGGTTGTGTCACAATGAGCCACACAATATGTACTTTAGTCCATACATCTTTACTTTGCAAATGTTCATTGCAATGAGTCCTTCGTCTGGTTTGAGACCTCTGGCTTCTGCTACACCATCAATACTGGACCCTCACTGGGACTTCTCTTGGATATATTGTTGTTGCCCTGTGTCATAGAGATCCTGCAGCTTTGGATCTGCAGGACCGGGGCCCCTTGACATGCTCAAGCAGTTCATAGATGAAGTGGATGTTGGGGTGGGCCAACTCATAGCCCTGGATCTAGGCCTGGGTGGTAGCTGAGTTGGTCAGCCCGCAAGCTCTCCCACATCCTCACCACCAGGGAGAGCTCTCCAGCACTGTCCCTGGTTAGCTCACCCAATGCCAAAGGCAGTGGGGGGGGGGGGGGGGTCTCCTGCTCTCATGCCTTCAGGGCCTGCTAACCTATACTCATACCACCAGGGCCAGCTCTCCCTAGGACCAATTCTGTGTAGCCCTTGGATATCAGGATGATCCCAGACAGCAGTCCAAACCAGGGACATCCATATGGCCTTAGGTGGCAAGATGGGCCATGGACATCGACACAGACCCCTGCTGCTGCATGGGCATGGACCCAGACATGGCCCTCAGCAGCAGCATGTGCCGGGACTTCACCATGACCTCAGGTGGCTTCACAGGCTACTCCCATCAGGCTGTTCCTCTCCACCCTCACATCTCCAAACTCACCTTTCTTCACAGTGCTTAAGCTATTCTACTTCTCTTTCTCATCTCTCCACTCCATACTTGCACATTGTAGTGGTTTATGATGCACACAAACCATTCGTCTTCCATTTCTCCACCACCTATTTGCTCACTTCTTTCTCTCCCATCATTCCACCATCTACTTATTCATTTCCTACCAGGCTTGCCTGGGCCCTAGGGCCGGACCTGGGTGGGCGTTGTCTTTACACTTCCCTATCTGCCTGGCCTCAGCTAGGGACTGGCCAGTGTTGTCTCAGTGCTTTCCAGTGTACCCAGGCCGGGTCCACTGTGTTGTCTGGGCACTTTCCAGCATCTGTTTCTTTTCCTTTTTTAGTTTTTCGAGACAGGGTTTCTGTGTAACAGCTCTAGCTATCCTGAAACTCATTCTGTAAGCCAGACTGGCCTTGAACTCACAGAGATGCACCTGCCTCTGCCTCCCTAGTGCTGGTATGCCACCACCACAAGGCTCAGGATCTGTTTCTTGATGATCCCAGTCATGGTGCCTGGCAGCCTCACAGCCTCCTCTAGGTCCTCTTTGGGTCCTGCCTCACTGGGCCAGAGGAGAGGCACTAGGGTACTCTCTCTGGCTGAGGCTACAGCCGCTGTGGCCACTAGCACCATCTTGATTCCTGTCTATAAGCCTGGCTTCTTAAAAATGGGTTCTGGGGATCCAACTCAGGGCCTCGTGTTTATAAGAAGAGCACTTTACCCACTGTGCTCTCTTCCCCAGCCTACATTCCTCCACCACAAGAGTCACATTTGGCATGTGCATGTGCAGGCCTTGCCTTGTTAACAGTGACAGTGGGATGTACATTCAGAGACCCTCATGGCAAATTTTATCATCTTTTCCTGCAAGTCTAAGCAGACACCAATAATGGATAAAAACCGGCTATGCATAAAGTTTGATATTCACCCCTACCTCACCACCAATAATGGACAAAAATCTGGTAATGCATAGTTTGATATTTATCACACCCCAAACTCTGGAATTCCTACAAAATTAAATTGTGTTATTTAGTGTACAATTTTATAAATTAAAATGATAAAAAAATAAAAAGTTGAAACACATTGACAGGAATCACACGTTCCCTGAGGAGGCCGAAGCTTGGAAAAGGAAAACAAAGAACAAACAGGATGAAAGCAAGATTCAACCAATTCCACTTGGCTCCAGAATCCATCCATTTCACCAGTTCCTGAGCCACAGTGAGCACAATGCCAGCAGCAATAAAAGTGAAAAGCACTAACACCATAAAAACAAGAGGCAGTAAGCAGTGCTGGGTTCCTCCTCATGGAGCAGGCACTAAGTCTAATCTGTTGTTGACTGGACCACCACAGGCTTTGCGTCACCACTGCCCTAGCATTTCTTGCAAGCAGGACAGCACTGTAGATCAACAGGGGCTGTGGCTGGCTTGGGGTTTACGCTTTTCTTCCATAGCCCACAGAGTACCTTCCTGTACCAAAGACACTAGACTGCACCAACTCAAGCTGTCTGTGTTCAATGAGTTGTATGTGTGTTGTCTTCACCAATGGGACCTGAATGTCAGTTTGTGGAAAGAATCCTATAGTCTTGGCCACAGCCTGAGTTGCTTGGGGATTCCCATTGAACCCTTTGACCAACCACTAAATTGGATGTAACCCAATCCAGGTACTGGAAGCTTCACTTGGAGACAAGAGATGGATGGCCAGTTGGGACTCTGTCTCCCCATTATTTGACGATTCGTTTAGATTGCCTTCATATATGTATATATTTTAAGAAGTTTCTACTATATTAGGTTTCCATACTACCTCTCAAATGCCCCTTAATTTTATCTGTCTCTCCCCCATATTCCTTCCTTTAATCTCTCTCCTCCCCTCCCGACTTGATCTTCCCTTTCCAGCCCCTCCCATCCATCTATAATCATCTAGTCTATTTCCCTTTCCTAAGGAGAGCCATTTGTTCCCTCTAGTCCCTCACTCTGTACTTACCCTCTGTGATTCTACAGATTGTAGCTATGGTGACCAAGAACCAGAGACTAGGGTAAAACCAAATACTACTGGTCTGAAAAAGAGGCGGGAGAGAGTAGTGATAAAATGACTCCTAATGGCTTTCTGCTATACTCACAGATCTTGTTCAGACACCATCAGAGAAGTCTTCCTGCAGCAGATGGGAATAAATACACAGACCCACAGTCAGACATATGCAGAGAGTGGGAGACCTTGGAACACTCTAAATGGGATGTCTCCATCAAATCCCTCCCCTCAGAGTTCAGGAAACCCCTCAGAAAAGGAGGCAGAAAGAACGTAAGAGCCAGAGGGGATGGAAAAGGGGACTGTTTGGTTTTTGTTTTGTTTTGTTTTGTTTTATAATTAATTTAATTTTACGTTATCAGCCACGGATTCCCCTGTCCTCCCTCCTCCCACCCCCAGCCCTCACCCCCAACCTACCCCCCATTCCCACCTCAAGGCAAGGTCTCCCCTGGGGAGTCAGCCCAGCCTGGTACATTCAGTTGGGGCAGGTCCAGTCCCCTCCTCCCTACACCAAGGCTGAGCAAAGTGTCTCAGCATAGGCCCTAGGTTCCAGAAAGCCAGCTCATGCACTAAGGACAGGTCCCGGTCCCACTGCCTGGGGGTTTCCTAAATAGTTCAAGCTAATCAACTGTCTCACTTATCCAGAGGGCCTAGTCCAGTACCATGGGGGCTCCTCAGCCATTGGTTCACAGTTCATGCATTTCCACTAGTTTGGCTATTTGTCCCTGTGCTTTTTCCAATCATGGTCTCAGTGTCTCTTGCTCATATAATCCCTCCTCTCTCTCGCCGACTGGACTCCTGGAGCTCCACCTGGGGCTTGGCCATGGATCTCTGCATCTGCTTCTATCAGACACTAGATGAGAGTTCTATCATGACAGTTAGGGTGTTCGGCCATCCGATCACCAGAGTAGGTTAGCTCGGGCTTTCTCTCGACCATTATCAGTAGTCTATTGTGGAGGTGTGGATTTCTGGGGACCTCTCTAGCACTTTGCTTCTTCCTGTTCCCATGGGGTCTTCATTTATCATGGTATCTCTTTCCTTGTTCTCCCTCTCTGTTCCTGATCCAGCTGGGACCTCCCACTCCCCTAAGCTCTCTTTCCCCCGACCCTCCATTACCCCCCAACCATGTCCAGGTTGCTCATGTAGCTCTCATCCATTTCTCTGCCGTTGGGTGATCCCTGTGTCTTTCTTAGGGTCCTCTTTACTAGGTAGCCTCCCTGGAGTTGTGAGTTGCAGTCTGGTTATCCTTAAAGCTATGATGAGTGGGGCGTGGAAGCCTGCATCTGTAATCCTTAGGAAGTACAGACAAGAGCCTCACAAATTACATGTCATCTTTAGCTCCATACAAGGTTCAAGGCAAGTTTGGAATACATTAAACGGTCTCAAAAAATTAAAATCTAAGGCTAGGGAGATGGTTAAGAGCATTTGCTGTTCTTGCAGAGACCCATGTTTGGTTCCCAGCACCCAAATAGTGGCTGGCAACCCCCTGTAACTCTAATTCCAGAGGATCTGACACCTTTTTCTAACTTCTGCAGACACCAAGCACACATGTGGTACACATATATACATGCAGGCAAAACACTCATGCACATTAAATTTAAAAAATTAAATTAAAAAAGCAAAAAATGTCTTTTCTCTCTTCTATTATTTCCCACAAAGTACTCAAAAATATAACAAATGAACATTTCTATATGAATATTGACTTTGACTCACAAACATCACAGACAAACATTATAAAGGAATCAAACAATTTTTTTTTGTTTTTTCTTAAAGTCAAGTAGAGCAAGACTCAACAAGAATCTCTATTCCATAGGACCTAAACTTACCATCTCCCCTCACTGGAGTTACCAGGAGAAAAGCTAATCTACATTCAGTTCATTGTTTTTAAAGGGGAAATGGGAGACATTTTCAAAAAGATGAGAAGTCTTATTAAAAAAAAAAAAAAGCTAAATATTTTTAAGAAAACAGTTCACTCAGCAGCATGCATTGTAAATACATTTAAGAAAATGGGCTTTTCATTTCTAAATTACATCAAGACCAAAAGAAAAAATATGATAAAGAAGAAACAGCAGAAGCAGCACAAAGGAGGGAGGACATGGAGAGAAAGAAAAACCCAACGGCAAAGGAATGCACAGGAGGGGGGGTGACACCATGCACACTGGGTACAAGGGACCCTCAACTAGCAGAGTGAGCTGTCCACACCGCGCACACTGGGTACAAGGGACCCCCAACTAGCAGAGTGAGCTGTCCACAACCGCGCACACTGGGTACAAGGGACCCTCAACTAGCAGAGTGAGCTGTCCACACTGCGCACACTGGGTACAAGGGACCCCCTCAACTAGCAGAGTGAGCTGTCCACACTGCGCACACTGGGTACAAGGGACCCCCTCAACTAGCAGAGTGAGCTGTCCACATTCACCTCCTTCCCCTCGTCCTATAAATGTCAGTATGTCCTTTTTTAAATCTGTTGATGACTGGATGCCCAGAGTATGGTATGGTTTGCTTTGACATATGTTCTCACACAGATTGAACAGGGGGATTACATTTATGAAAAAAAAGGGTTGCTACTCTCTGGAACCCAAAGGTGACTTTTCCACTATTTTGTCAAACACTTGGAGAACAGGCCATTTAGTATAAATAAGAACTCTACAGTCTCTTACTTAAAAGTGTCCCTAACCTGAACTTTGCACAAATGAGAAGTAATAGAATATACTTCTTTCAAATCACAATACACAAATTAAAAAACACTAGTGAACACTTCAAGGGTCCAGAGCCTAACGGGCAATGTGCAAAGTTTTTTTTGCATGCTCACTTCTGTTGATCTGTTCACACAGTCCATGTGTCTCTAAGGTAAGTGCTGGCAGCTGCAAAGCTAACAGCTCTAGGGAAGGCCTGAGGCAAGCCACCAGGCGATCCAGACTCCTGCCAGCTGAGATCGACGTGGGGAAGGAGGCAGGTGTGCTAAAAAATTCAAATAAAAGCAAAGCTACAGATACAGTCCACTACTAGTTTTGAGAATTGGCACTCTTCCTGGCTACCTCAGAGGCTTGATTAAAAAAAAAAAAAGTAAAGTTCCAATGCTGAGTATTTCCACTCAGGGGAAGCAGGGCCACTCAATATGATGGGTAGAACACATGTCAGTGTGGCCAGCATTGGAGAGATAAGGAGAAATCAGAACACATCTTTCTCAAAACCTCAAAGAAAAAACAGAAAACAGCGAGACAAGTCAGTGTAACATTACTAATATACTTCTAATAGTAAGAAATGAAGTGAAAATAAAATTCGTATCTGACTTTTATCTCACCCAAGCTAATGAATCAACTACTTCAAAAGGCACTAGATGCAATGGCCAATCTCCACTTAGGTTAGTTTAGAAGGGCCATGTAGGTTAGTCTTTGCTTCAGTAGTTTGTAACAGATTATAAATTTGCAAGAAACCCAGGCCTTGTCTTTTCTGAGTACTCAATCTGACACCTACTGTAGCATCATGCATTTGTTGATTTTGTACAAATGACATATGTTCATTCACTGTATCTGCCGAACTATCCTGACAGTTAGGTTAAAGCTAACTGTCTAATCAGTGGCCTTCTTACATATCCTCTTACACCCATCAGACATTAGCATATCTATGACCTTCAGAGACAAAAGCCTAGACCACATATACTCACACTATAGTGAGCATGGGGCAGGTACAACTGGTGGCTCATTCTACATTACCCTTCTTGATTAAAGCCTACTTTTGCTGACCATCCACCTCTTCTGCATAGAGCCACATGCTTCAGGAGAATGTCAGTCATCCCTGTCCCTAGCTCCAATAAGGAGGCTCTGATTGTTAAACCAATCACAGTACCTGGTTTAGAAGGGCCATATGAAAATTATTCTGGGAGCTGGAAAGATGGATCAGTGCTTAAGAGCACTTTTTGCTATTGCTTAAGACCTGGATTCAATTCCCAGCAAATGATGGCTCACAACCATCCGTAACTCCAGTTCCATGGCATCCAACAGGCACACATGTGGTGCACATACATACCTACACGCAAAATTCATACACATAAAGTGAAATAAATAAATTTTTAAAAAGGAAAGTTCTTCTCAATAAAACATAAGACATCCAACTGGGTGTTTCGAGGAACAATTTCATAAGCAAAAAAAAAATCATAGCAGTTTCTTCCTGCACCCCTCCTTATCTAACCACTATCATTTCTAGAAATGCTACCTGCAGTTGCTAGAGCAGCTTAAGAACAAAAGGGATACCCACCTGTAGCTAGAGTTTTCCTGCCTGGCCCACAGTCAGAACAAATCTCTATCACCTGCCAGTCCCACAGCTGCTCAGACCCAACCAAGTAAACACAGAGACTTATATTGCTTACAAACTGTATGGCCGTGGCAGGCTTCTTGCTAACTGTTCTTACAGCTTAAATTAATCCATTTCTATTAATCTATGCCTTGCCACATGGCTCGTGGCTTACCGGCATCTTCACATGCTGTTTGTCATCGTGGCGGCTGGCAGTGTCTCTCTGACTCAGCCTTCCACTTCCCAGCTTTATTCTCCTCCTTGCCCCGCCTATACTTCCTGCCTAGCCAACGGCCAATCAGTGTTTTATTGATTAATTAGCAACACATTTGCCATACATCACACAGCACCCACCTGAAAGCAAAGCTCCAGCTCAAGATGGCAGAGCTGGGCAGGATTTCAAAACCTTAATGACATCTCTGAGTTCCTGATGATGACACACACTTCCTGGATTCAGCCTCTAGAATCTCCACATTTTGAAATTTTGAAATTACTGTTGAATTTTGCTTGATTCAGGCTCCGTTACTTATCGCCAAAGCATCCTAAGTGCCCCACACTGTAGTGTCACTTCACCTGGGCATATGACAGGATTACTCTTCTTGGCTCCCTGGTAGCTGCTCTGTATGAGAGCTGAAACTCTACAAAGCTTCCCCTTTGACAACTAGCAATGTTCCAAGCAGCATTCATTCTATTAGCTTCTTCAGCAATAACAACATACAGAGCTCCCTCCCGCTCAATAACTGTTACACACAAGATTCACAGGAGACGCACCTTTAATATATATACTAAGACATTAATAGCATTTGCGTTAATAGTTGGTTTAGCATAGCCTTGTCTTTCAGAGAGATTTATTTTTAAAAATAAACATTAATGTGAATTTCAGATTAGTAATAACTGGAAATGAATATTTTCAGACATCTTACTCTATTTGTCCTACCTAAACATAAAGGAAGTGTTTGCTATGGTTAAACTCAAGAACAGCCCGGTGGAAGAATACTTTCTCAGAAGCCCAAGCAGTTCAGGACCAAATCATCCTACCAGCATGACAAAGTCATTTCTACCTCAGTCTCTCTGCTATAACAAAAATATCATAGCCTGGAGGTGATTTCAAGTCATGAATTGGTGGTGGAAGAACACAGAACAATTTAAACTTTCTCTCTTCATTCCCCAGAATTCCTAAGAGGGAAACGAATTGTTTAGTGGAAACATTGATGCTGGCAAGAACCTAAAGAGGAAAAGGAGGCTAAGGACTGACACATGACAGTCAGGTCTGGGTGTTCTGACTAGCTACAGAAGTGCTTATAGACTTTACATACTGACACAGAATGGCCATCTATCCAGAACATAAGAAAAAAATTATCAAAGGCTTATACCTCTACATCACACTGTATTATAAATGCGTATGTATATGAGCTCACCTGACTGTATCAGTCATTTCAAATTGCTATTATCTAGGCAGCTAACACAAAAATAAAAGCTGTTAATTGTTGAAACTACTGTGGTCCTGAAGGTATGCTAAAGAGACACATCAAATTAATGCTTCCCATCACACATTCTAAAATTGTCCTAAACCCATGTTCTCTTCTCATTTATAAGTGGAATCGGGTATATTCCTATGTCATTGCTACCGTTACATCAAAATGAATGGCAAACAATCACTGCCATGACCCTCTGACAGAACAGCTGAGCAGCCCCACCCTCAGGTACATCTGACAGGAGGGGAGGCCCTGCCTTTGAAACTATGGATCCAAGCTAAGTTTCTTAAATACTTAAGTTTCTTAAATACCTTTCAGTCCATTTCATCATACTCCTCCAAGTACTGCACCTCAAAACAGCTCAAACTGTCATCTATTCATCCTCTTAACAAAAAGCCTTTGGTGACATCCAAACACATTTATAACACTGACACATTGTGGTTTTGGGTTTTGATTTCTTTAAGGCAGGTCAGAAAAATTAAAGCATGAACTCACATCCTCCACACCTTTCAGAGTGGTTAGACATGAAGACAGGGTCCCTACACACAGGCCTGTGGTACGGACACACACTATTGCACCCTAGCATGTACACCCATCCAATCTGCCAGAGTGACAAGGCAGGTGACAGGGAATGCCTGTCCCATGGTGTTGAAGGAATTCCACAGCAGAACAGAAACAGCTGAGCAAGAACCCAGGCACAATCAAGAGGCCAGAATCTTAGACAAAGAACAATGGGCACACTCCCCACTATGCACAAGGCAAGATGGAAGAACAGCAGTTCACAACAGCTGCAGTGGTAGACAAGGCAGTACAGGCAGAGGGCTAATCACGTGCAACAAATGCTTTAATCAGTCTTTATTGAGAATCTGTAATAGGGGACAGCAAGGAAATAACCAGTCAAGCCACCTCCAAAAGGGCTCTTCTGAAGAAAAAGTAACAGCTGCCGGACCAAAAGCAACTGTGATTTCTTTCTCTATAAGACATCCTTAAAATGTACCAATTAAACTTGCAGACAAAAAAACACACAATTTTTTAAAGCCAAAACCTTAAAGAAACCACACTGTTATAGTCTAATTTGTTAGACGGTAAGTCAACAATCACATTATCATTCATAGCATGCATTAGAGGAGGTAAGGTCAACTGAAGTTGGAAACAGGGTAAGAGTGACAATCACAATGCTAATGCTGTGGGGAAATGGCAACAAATGAGTTTCTGAAGTCCTACTATGTGGCAGGGCACCCAAATGAAGCTACATGAGTCTTGCTGAATGCAAAATGCCTCTCAGGTTCGTGTGTTAAAGAAAAAAAAAAAAACGCACTGATGAGAATAAAAATAATGGCAGCCTGTTGGAAAGGTCGAGTGTGTCATAAGAAATTAGACATCAAAATACCAAACAATCCAATTAAAAATGGGCTACAGAGCTAAACAGAGAATTCTCAACAGAAGAATTTCAAATGGTCAACAGACATTTAAAGAATTGCTCAACATCCTTAATCATCAGAGAAATGCAAATTAAAATGACTCTGATATATTATCTTATACCTGTCAGAATGGCTAAGATCAAAAACAATTTAAAAAAAAAAAAAAAAAAAAAAAACTTGGCCCCTGCTAAGGGCAGTTTTAGTATGTGCTGGAAACTTTGGTTGGTAGGGCCTACCTAAAGGAAGTAGGTCACTAGGAGTGTTGTCCTTGGGGGCTAAATCTTGTCCCCAGCCCCTTCCTGTCTCAGACATGATCTAGAAGGAAAATATCACACCATTACATCAAGAACATCTACAAATAAACTCTTCATTTTGTATGTTGCCTCGGCCAGGGTATTTTATCACAAAACGGGAAAGTAGCGAGGGCTAGAGAGATGGCTCACCATTGAAAAGCATCAGCTGTCCTTCCAGAGTCCCCGAGTTCAATTATGTCCACTCACACCTGCAACTCCAGTTCCAGGGACCAGTGCTCTTTTCCGACCTCTGTGGACACCAGGCACATACACTGAGCACATGCACACATGCAGACAACACCCATACACATCAAATAGACTTTTAAGAAAAGAAGGAAAAGTAACCAATCTACCAGCACTGTGCAGCAGGACAAAGGGCAGAACCAGAAAGTCCTTAGAAGCTTGTGGTCTCTCCAGCTTGGAATACACAGTGAAACAACAAAAAAACCATAACCCAAATACAGTGTCCTCCTCTGACCTCCACATGTGCCATGGCATACACATAACACGTGAGCATATAAATAAACACACGTTTTTAAAGACTACTTAATTACAAGCTTAAATATAACAAAATATTGCAATAATTATCAACTTCAAGTCACCATAAAAATAAAAGACAAAAATTCTGCACTATTTCTTCCAAAAAGAACTACTGAATGTTCATTCTCCATCTGTATTCCATCCTATGGCTTTCTCATTCATTCAGTGAAGGACTCCACCTACAAGGAATCTTTCGATTATGCCCCTTCGAGACCTGTTTTTATATGTCCACGGTTTAAATTACCTCACAGTAAAAATGCCATAGACTCAGTATGTCTGCCATCTTCACCAATTACTCAGAGGTGCTGCTTTCTAGCCAATGCTTCAGACTTACAGAGTTAATTTGGTTTGTTTGAGTGCACAGCCAGCTAAGGCTCTAAGGGTAAGAGGTCACACTTGAACTGATCCAGACACCCCAAGACTTAGAAGAAAACACTATATATCAAAGTAGACTCTCAGATGACCACCCGGTCTATCACTCTACTTTGGAAGATGTTCAATCAACATCTTGCAGCAGGCAGGGAGACAGGGAGGGAGGGAGGGAGGGAGGGAGGGAGGGTGGGGGTCTGCCCTCCGCTTTATCCCCCAGGGTACTCTTGAGCAGGGAGAAATGAGGAATATGTAGATAGAAATATAGAGGAGAAAGAGACAGATAGAAACACAGGATAGCCTCGGGAGGGCCTGGGTCAGAACCTACCAGCCCCTCTGTCTTTACTAAAGGGCTTTAAAGGAATGCCAAGGGGTGGAGCAAAAGACCTCCCCCCAGCACAGCCAAGTGCAGACCATCCCAAACACCTGGTGACCACTAATGCAGCCCTGCTGGGTAAAGCAAGCTCAGATTTCACTAGGAAACCTTTGTGGGCTCCCACAGGGAGGGATGGAGGAAAAGACAAGCAAAGCTCAGCTAGGTCAAATTTCCCCTGGGTTACAGCATTATGGCTAAGGAGACCACATCTGAGTGTTTCGGGACCTATGTACCACTTCTTTATTCTCAGGAACCCATCTGATTCATGCTAACAGCAGCTTCTCAAAAAACAAAAACACTTAAATCATTTTGGTCCCCCTCCTTACTTGCATGTCCACTCAAAGAAAAGGGAAAAACTGAACACAAAGCACAGTTCTACATCCACAGGTAGATGGCATACTCTAAACCAGACCTAGGACAGTCGCTATCTTTAAACTGTGGAAGGAGGGAATGGCTTTCTTTAGCCTCTTTTCCTTCTCATCTGGATTTTAAGACGCTCGCCCGACCACCCTTGCTTCTCTTCTACCTTCACCGCTAATACAACCTTAAGAAAGAAAAGAGTCCTTTAAGCACATTCAGTGGAGGGAAATAAATCCTTTGGAGCACACTGCCACCTATTCTTCCCATGCCTGCTACCCTCATCTGACCTCGGGTGCTTTTTTTCTGAGTGTTTATGAATAGACACCAGGAGACACATTTTCTGTTATGTACCAGGAGTTATCACTCCATTGGGTCACTTGAGAATCTCCTCTAGAGCCATCTTCCGAGTGTGCTTTTTGTCTGCAGTTTACTTTTGTTTTAACAGAAGGAAAGGAGATCCCCACAGCCCTCCCCATCCTGCCCTTCCCCCACACCACCCCAATGACTGTGAGAACTTCCTGAAGTGAGAACACTGTGAATAGGGTCTGGCATGCAGACAGGAAAGATACTGCAGGCTGAGGAATTCTCTGAATAAGGCTTCTATGCAGCCATGAAACTAAAGGGATTCAGGAGCGACACAAAGGGCCTGGTGAGTTAATGGATTCAGTCCTTTATTTTACAGTATAATTAGGCAGCATACAAATGAAAGGCTTTTCCAAGGAGCTGGACTGAACTAACAAGGCCCGCCAGATGAGTCTCCTCTACATGCTAGCCCTTCTCCTGTTGAGTTACGTCGTTCCACTCCTAGACAGACACTTCGGGAAGAAGTTACCAGCTATAATAATTTAATCGACCATTTCTTATACATTCAAGTTTAATTCCTAAAAGTTCTCACACATGTTTTGTTTTATTAGAGTGTTCAGACAGGGCAAAATTACCTCCTTACTCCCACAAAGATCCCACATGCCTCACATTCACTTTATAAAGTGATATATTCTCCAAGCAATTCTGCCCACAAGGTTATGAGTAAAAGTCTACCAACCTCTCAGATATGCAGCTGTCCTTAAGAATCAACCACAACTCACTCTGGAAGACTGATGTCAGTGTCCGTACTCAAAACGTAAATGACACAGTTTTTTATTTGCTTGGCTTGGTTTTGTGTTAACTGCAACTGTCTCTCTGGGTATCTAAGAAATGGTATTGACAGCAAGGACCAGCAAGATAGCTCCAGAGGTAAAGACAGAACTCATCTGGTGGAAGGACAGAACCAACCCCTGCAGGCTGTCCTCTGACCTCTACACACACACACGCCTCAAAAAATAAGTAATAAATGTAATTCCTAAATTAATAGAAATAATAGAGTCAACAAACCCGTAAATGAACTCCACAAATGCCTCTGCCTGTATCATTGTACTTTAACGTTTATTTTCTCACTTTTCATTCTTCCGCTAAGGCCTTCCCCTGAAAAAGGACTGATTTTACATCTAAAACTCAAAAGGAGGCAGCTTTTTTTTTTGAGGTGTAGCAAAACGAAATGTATAAATGAATTACAGAAAAAAGTAGCTAGGAGCTTGTTAAAATCTCCCTAAATTAGAACTACAGTATAGTATCTTTCCAATTAAGTTATGCAAGTAGCTAGAAACACAAGAAAATTTAAAAAACAACAAAGACAAGAGGCAAAACTCTAATAGAAATCTAGAGACAAGCTGAAATGGAGCAAACCTTTCTAAAACACTACAAAAATGCCATGTGCCACACTTTCAAGACCACAAAGACATTTTCCTTTTCCACTGTGTTTATAAAATAGAGTGGTTTTATTAACATCATACACAGAAGCAAGTGTGCTGTGACTGGGGGTAACACACACAAAGGGAGCAGAACAGGAGGCAGGAGGGAGAAACAAAAAGTCCAAAGCTATCAGGGGATTTACCTAAACTACAAGCTTCATGAGGACACGAACTACGTCCTATTCACTACTGTCTACCCCAGCACACACATCTACACATAGGTATAATCAGTATCATTTGCCAGAAGAAAAGGGGTGGAAAGTGTAGGGTGAATTCTGTCTCCTGCACTGAAGACATGCCAACTCAGCATTTGGCAGTGTTAAGGCTAGGGTTAGCCTGTTTCTACTATGATGAGAAAACACTACACAAAACAATTTAAAGCTGGGAAGATTTATTTTAGCTCAATTTTAAAATTACAATATGGAGTTAACTGGCTATCTCCACTGCATTGAGGCCTACAGCAAAGCAAAAATGCCATGGAAGTAGGAGCATGGACAGGAGATTGTTCGTCTCAGGGTGGGCAGGAAACAGTGCAAAAAGTTGGCTGAGACCAGGTATAACCTTAAAAGACATATACTCAGTGACTCTGCCTCTCAATTAGGCTCTACCCCCTAAAGTTTCCAGAACCTCCCAAAATACTGTTACGAACTAGGGACCAACATTCAAGAGATCCCATGGGGATACTCATTTTCAAACCATAATACACTATCTAACAAAGCAGGAACACTGTATTAGTCGGGGTTCTTTAGAATAACAGGACTTATAGAATGAATATATACATACACACACACACACAAACACACACACACACACACACACACACACACACACACACACGGGATTTATTGGAATGACTTACAGGCTGCAGTTCAGCTAACCCAACAATGGCTACCTGTGAACAGAAAGTCCAAGAATCTAGTAGTTGCTCAATCCACAAGGCTGGTCTTCAGTATACTCTGGAATCCCCAAAGAAGTAGGCTCCAACGCCAGTGAAGGAATGGACTTGCTAGCAAGGCAAGGGCAAGTAGGCAAGCATCAAAAGCTTCCTTCTTCTATGTCCTTATACAGGCTCCTAGCAGAAGGCATGGCCTCGATTAAAAGCATGAATCCCCACCTCAAGATCTGGATCAGAGATGTGTATTTAGACTAGAAGCAGATTCATCCACTTCAAACCAAGCAAAAAACCTCTCACAGGTGTGCCCTCATTTCTGGATTGCAGTTCATTCCAGATGTAGCCAAGTTGACAACCAAAAATAGCCATCACAAACATGGTTATATTTAAGGAAACCTCCCCATACATTTTTTTCTATTTTCCTCTTTTTCTAGTAATTATTATATAATAATCTATAAGCTATGCAATTCTGTCTTCCTCTTGGGAACTCAGAAACAAATCCAGCAGTGAGCTCTATAATTTTAACACCAGTCAATCTCTAAACTGTTATTTGTAGGTCATACAGTATTTCACCTTTTCATTTTTAATTTAAATTATAATTTCCCTCCAATTTGTAAAAGCTCATCATTGACACACAAGGAGAACAATTAACTAACACTATCTGTAACTATTTTTTTTTCTAAAAGTATAGTCACAAGGAGATGGAGCCATAGCTCAGTTGGTAAAGCGCTTGCCTAGCATACATGAAGCCCCGAGTTGAATTCCCAGCACTGCATAAACATGGTGCAAGCCTATAATCCCAGCACTGGGGAGGTGGAGGCAGAAGGATCAGAAGCTCAAGAGCATCCTTGGCTATACACTAAGTTCAAGACCAGCCTGGGAAACATGAGACCGTATTGCAAACAATAAGGACTGAATCACCAAAAAAGGGCCAATTATACCACTAAGAATTTCCTTTTCAATTAGACGTCCCCCAAAGATTCAACAGACCAATGATTATCACTTCAATACTGAAAATGCTTTGAAAATGGAGCATTTTATTGAGCACTTGCACTCTTATTAAAATCCTATTTAGAATGCCTCTAATTTCTTTCAGCACTACAGCTCCTCCCAGTTATAGTCCCCAGTTCTGCAGAGATATCTCATATTTAGTAGCTTACAGTTTCTCACACCCATACATGCCACTCAGGGACTCTAAAATGGAAACACCTTTCGAAGGCAACACTTGCTAAGTTCACAATAACAAGCATGCAATCAATGGCTTCCAGTTTCTTGATGAAATGTTAATTTATGAATGGTCTGGAGTCATTCAAACTACATTTTCACATATTACTACTAGGTAATTGAAACAGACTATGCTGCTGGCTAACATGTATTGTTTCTCATTCGCAACCATAGTTAAGTAAACATTCTCCTGAATTCAATGTGTAAGAGCCTGACCTAGTCCACTGTTTTTATAAAAGGAGGTCAGAACACAGGCAGGTCTAAAAACTACTAAAAAGAAGAAAGCTCAAAATCATGATCAATTTTAAAGCTTAAATAGAGATTTACATTAAACGAAGTCTATTAAGCCCTAAAATGAAATAATCTTATGTAATTTCTGTTTTCATGGATACTCAAACACTAAGTGTAAAAACATCCAGCCAGGTGTGCTAGGACATGCTTATCAATAACCCCAGCACTAGAGAGGCTAAGACAGGAGAAACACAAGCTGGAAGCCAGTCTGGACTACACAGCAAGTTCTAGGCCAGCCTAAGGTACTTAGGAAGACATACATGTATATATATACATACATATGCACATATATACATTTAAAATTTATCAAGCACATCTCTCAAGCTATCTTCAAATGTGTTCCATATCCTTCCCTGCTCACCCCAGTGAGTTAACATACTAGGCTATACAGCAAATTAAGGAATTCAAACTCGAAACTCTCAGGGCAAGATCAAAAATAAGCTGAAATCTAGGCATAAATTTACATGTTATTAACGTATGAATTAAATATTTGTGTATCTGTACAAAAACTATTTCTACTATTGCATAGCATTGTAATAACAACATACCATCATAATAATCACCTTTAACACAAGCCAATGGAAGAAGAAGCAGAGGTAATAACATCATTGAAATTTCAAACATAGCTGTGTGTTCCATGTTTTTCCTTGTAATTTCTTTCCTAGTAGTTTGTTTGCTTGTTCCTTCTTCACTCATTCAATAAGAACCGCGGTACTTAACAAGAGAGTCATTCTGCTAAGCATTAAAACTATAATACCAATTCCCTCAATGGGGAGGGCCCTGAGAAAGTCAGACAGTATACTGAGTTAGCAGGGCTTACAGCAGATGTAGAAGCACAGAGAGCATCAGCCACCTCCTGACTCCCACAGACCAGCAGCCCATCAGAACCAATGGCGAGAGTCGCGCAGAGGAAGCACTGGAGGAGGCTGGAACAGGTGTCCAACTCCCCAGCTGCAGCCAGCGTGCTGCTACACAGGCCGAGGGAACCCTAGATGGGAAACTGACAATGTCTGACTAACACCATCAACTCTGAAAGATTTCAAACTGAATCCACCAAACACAGCAGAAAATGTGCTCATGCGTAGCTCATGCGCACCAGAGTTCTCCAAACTGCTCTAAGTCCACCAAAAAATCCACGTGAGTTGTGCTCACTTTTCTAAACTTTAAATTTTAAACTTTCCATAATAAAGAAATAAATAAGACCATTTTATCTCTTTCCTGTTACTGATAACTTAAGTCTTCAAAAGTAAAGAAATAATTCAAAAGATTAGGATTGTCTTTATCCTTGGATCATGGCCCTAGTAGTTTGGGACCATCCAGTGACTGGTGAGGAGCAGAAGGTGGCTGGAAGGATGGAGAGAAGCCCTTCCTAGAGTGCACCTGGCTTATCTTCCTCCTGTCCCTCCTACTGAGAGGATAAAAGAGAATTATAATGTGACTGATGGTGACCACCACTGACCGTGAAAACGATAACCTTAAAGAACATTTGTGAAGCCAATGCAATGATTTCTTATTCTTAAAACCAATTCCAAAACACTAACTGTGCCTCTAAAACCTGTGTCATCAGACACAACAAGTAATGCAGACTGGCCTATTTTGTATTTAACTATGGAGGGGCAGATCTGTGAACAAAATGTTATACAAGCAAAGCTGTCCCCAGATAAGGACCTGTACTATGCTTCCTACGTCTGCCTGACAGTCCCAACTGCTTCACTGTAAATCCTTCCTCTAAATCTTTGAAGATGCTGAGCTTCGAGGCTCAACCCTTCATCCATTCTGTTCCTCTATCCAGAACACTTTCCCATGTATTATTTATTCCAAGAACTATCCAAAACTCAGTGCATACAATAATAATTCACAACATACTCTATTCACCCCTCTCAGTACATGTCACAATTACAATTGAGTGACTATTAAGTACTGGGTAATTTTTGAGGACTATGGGAGGTGAGACAAGGTCCTGCTCCATAGAACAGGCTGTCCTTGAACATACAGCAATCCTCCTGCTCTGCTTCCCAAGTGCTGGACTGCAGCAACGGGACACCACATCTGGCTTAATATGTGGTAGAGCTGCTCTTTACTTGAAGTCCCGAGAGCGGAGGACCTTATCTGTCTGACTACAAACTGACATTTCATAGGTGCCAAGTTCAAGAAATCGTAAGAAAGGAAGAACTGTCCTTGTGCTTTTCTTGTGATAATCTGTGTCCTCATGCAAATTGGCTTAACCTTAAAAAAAAAAATCGGGGTGGGGGAGCTTTTTTTCCCTTTTCATCTTTTCCCTCAACCTCAAAACGCCTTCTATCTGTAACTGTTGGAGCTGACTGAGGAGGCTGGGGGGGGGGGGGGGGGGCGAGGGGCAGGGACACAACAGGATCTCCTATTTTAAGTTTCTGTTACACCGATCAGTGACTTTTGAACACAAATAAAACTTCATGCCAATAGCTGCTAACCCTGTAAATACAAAGTTCCTACGTAAATAAACAGCAAGACTGTGCTGCTCTCCCAGCAGTCCTGGGCCTCCAGGTCCTGGGAGATGAGCACATCTACCCAGCTGTTCTGTCGGCAATCCCGCATGGATATGAGGAATTAACAACCAAGGCTCTTTCTCAAGAGCTGCTCTCCTGACCCTGAATGGCTTTTTTAGAAACCTGTGGTTGTAGTTGTGACCAAGCGGTTAAGCAATTAACTAGAAATTTATGGGGGCTGGGATCAGGGAGATAGTTCTGTCAGTAAGGAGTTTGTAGACAGGGTAAGGACACAAGTTTGATGCCCAGACACAAGGTAAAGGTGGCTTGTGCTGGCCATGGTATTACACGCAGGAGTTTCTTTCACAGACTTAAGAAGTCTATTAGTAGAAATTTATGGGAGCCAGGGTAGGGAGATGATACAATCAGTAAAGTGCTTTTCATATAAGCACGAGGACCTGCGTTCAATCGCCAGCACCCAGTAAACGCTGGGCATGGTGGTGCATGCTTGTGACCCAGCACTGCAGAGGCAGAGACAGAGCCCCTAGGACTTGCCAGCCAGCCAGTCAAGACTAACTGGGAGCCCCAGGGAGAGAGCCTCTCTCAAAAGAAGTGGGCAGCTCCTGAAAAAGATACCCAAGGTTGACCACTGGCTTCCACACACATGTACACGTGCACTTACACACATGTACACACAGAGAAGTTGGAACTTAGATATAAAATAGCCAGATGATCTAGGAACTTTCGAACCTGTTCTTAAGAATAATCAAAATAATGCAAAAACTGGACCTCAATTTGAAGTCTCTGCATATAACCCAGTAATGAGCACAGAACAGGGATTCAATGCTTATAATTAAAAAGGAAGAGGACATACTCAGCAGCTCCTTACCAGTATTTAACATTTAGAATACATTAACTGTCCTCTACATCATCTGGTTTGCATACACACACACACACACACACACACACACACACACACACACATATACACACAGGTACACACAAATACATATTTAAATTTTGCCATAGCCTTATGCACATTTTATAAACAGATTCAAACTCTAAATAACTTTATTAATCTAAAAGTGGAAAAAACGTTCACCAAACAGCTTTTATCTGCAAATATAATCAAGTCATAGAGGGAAAAAAAACCAAAATTTTCTGAAAAGTAATCCAAAATTTACTTTAGAAACAAAAAAGGAACACTAGAGAAGGCATAATCCCAGTCTCTCATTTACTAGAAGCTACAAAGCATCTGACCATGCTGCCCGTCTCCTCTCCATCTACGCCTCTCCCACCCACACACTCTTACATTAAGAGGAGAGAAACACAAACTGCTACCAAAACAACCTGCCCAATGCAAGCCCAGCCAAATCTACAAACCCAGGCCTGGCAATCTGCTCCTTATCTCCTGTTTGTCCTCACCCTCCTTCCAGTGCACAGGGACACTCTAAGGCAGCCTAGAAAGCCCACCCTTTGGAAAACTCAGCAATCTACTGCAGACTCTAGAGAAGGTACACTACAATCTATAGGGCGGCTCAGTTACCCTCCGAATTCACTAAAAAATCGGAAGCCAACTGAGGCCCAACTCTGACCTCTTAGAAAAAGAATCTTTTCCCTTTTAAAAAAGATTTATTTTCTTTTCATTTATGGGTATATAAGTGAGCCTGCAGAGGCCAGAAGAGGGTGCAGTGGTCCTCTGGAACTGGAGTTACAGTTGTGAGCTCCCTGAGAAGAGTGCTGGGATCCAAAGGCAGGTCCTCTGTGGGCTGCAGTAAGTGCTCCTAATTCTGAGCCTCTCTCAGACCCAGAGACCTTCTTCTTTACTCAACCTGTCTATAGTCTCAGGGAAATAGCTTGATGGCCCAAGATTAAGTCCATGAATCCAACTGGATTCTCCCTCCTATTATTTCTTCCAGGACGTTCCTCCCTTTACTTTTCTTCTCCATTTATCCATCACCCTTTCTTTGCCAGTGTCTCTTTCTTTCATCTCAGAATAGAAACAACGTTCCTCCCAGGACCACTCACTTCTACTTCCACTGAGGTTTGCTTTGTGTGCACTCAACCCCACAACCGGTAAGGAGTACAGTTTAACTTCGCTCCAGGAAACTACACTTTGGATCAATGCCAAGGCCTGGTGACTCCTCCTGTCCTTTCCCATCACTAACTCTGAAAGAAACACCACCAAAAATTAGCCATTAACTGCCTATCATATCGACTGTATCTCTTTTGCATCTGAAATTTTTGTCATTCAATATAACCCATCAACACTTTTTAAATAGAAGTGTTCCGCTTCCTCAGAACTGTGTTCATCCAAACACTCTGTGATGGTTACTTTGTGTCAACTTGACCCAAACTAAAACCCCTTGGGAAGAGGGATCCTTAACTAAGGAACTGTCGGCCTGTGGGCATTTCCTTGATTAATGATTGATGTGAGAGGATCCAGCCCACTGTGAGCAATTCCATCCTGCGCAGCAGGTCCTGGGTGTATAAGAAAGCAGGCTGAGCAAGTCAGTAAGCAGTGTTCCTCCACTGTTAGGCTTTAGTACCTGCCTCGGGTTCCTCCCCTGACTTTCCTTCATGAGACTATAAACTGTAAATGAAATAAACTCTTCCTTCTCGAAGCTTCTTTTTTGTTTGTTTTGTTTTTCAAGACAGGGTTCCTTTGTGTAGCCCAGGCTGTTGTGGAACTCAAACTGTAGACCAGGCTGGCCTCTGCCTTACCTGGGATTACAGGTGTGTGCCACCACCACCTGGCCCTCTCCAAGCCTCTTTTGGTCAATGTTTTATCACAGCAACAGAGATGTAAACTGGGGCACATTCCACTCCCAAATTCCATCAAAAACTTTGATACATTAATATAAACGATTTCTGATCACATCGGACATACTTGATGTCCTTCAGTACATCGGACTTTAACATATTCAAATTCTAACTCATCTCTCCCCTCATTTAAAGAATTCTCAAGAGTGGATTAATGGGATTACAACCACTCACACCGGTAACCAAATCAAACTGACATCTAAAACCCTGCCAGGCTTGTTGACACTGTATTTCTACTTCTCAAAATGGAGAGCATATTCAAATTAATTCAGAAATGAATTTTTAAAAAATTCTAACTTCCCACCTCACACACACAAATACATATTACACATATAATTAAATACTAAGACCCAACAATTCTATATTGTAAACAATTCCTCTATATCCATGGGCTTTTCATCTATAACATCATCCAGACACATTCAATCCACAGCCCAGAGCCACAATAGCTATGAATGTGGCCCAACATATTGTAAATTCACTTAAAACATGGAGGGATTTTTTTGAGGGGGGGGGGGTAACTCAATTGTATGATTCTTGAGCATGAACTATGTAGAAAACAAAGTCAAGTCAAAACGCCGACAGGCTGGACACACCCTTCCTCGGGAACAGCCAGGTAGCTCTGCCACCCCACCCCATGCCCTTTCCCACACGCTCCTGCTTCCTGCTCTACTCGTTCTGATCTTCAAAACCCCTGCCACCTCCTCAACCAAAGCAGAGGTGATTGTTTTCCTATTTGGCACAATCATTAAACCTTAAAAGTGGCAGAGTCCATACTGTTAATTCTTTTCTTCCTCCTATCAGGCTGAACTTGAGGCAAAGGCCACACATCACATCTCTCAACGATAACAGGAAGCATTAGCATAAGTGAATTCCATAAATGTTTTCTAATGCTCCACTTGAACCTGCCTCCCAGTCTCTAGAAACTTCCTCCAACTCATCCTCCAGCTGGCTGTCAATTAATATCCTAGAACACAAATCTAACCATGTCACTCTTCAATTTAGTTCACTTACTTAGCACATGAGGTCATTCATCAGGTGACCCTAACCTTCCTTTTTAGTACCATTTCTTATCACTGTTAATCTCATTGTCTAGCCCTTCACCAGCTACTCAACATTCCTTACCCACACTGGGCTGTCATTCACATTTTTTGTTTCAGGAACTTTTTCCCAGGAAAGACAAGTATCTACTTCCTCTTTATAGGGCCCCACTGATAAACCACAGTCCAATCCACTACAGCCCAACTTGAGGGACCAACAAATTTACTGGGTTACCTACAGAGCATGGATGGAAAGTTACAGAAAGGAGAAGGGGAACCCCAAAGCAGCCCAAAGGTCTCATCACCGTGTGCATGTCGACTTTCTTAGAACTGCACAGATGGAATCTCCCCTCAGTTAACTTTCCACAGTCAATATACTCGAGCACCTCTGGAAGCCATGTACAACTGTGGTAGAATTATATACGGCTAAACCGGGAGGTGCCAGCAGAAGTGGCCTGGGAGGTGAGGAGGACCCAAGAACTTGCCCCACCACCTCCTTCTATGAGGGAAGGAAATGACCAACAGGCCCAATCTCCACGATCTCTTGCAAGTATTAGAGCTGTCCTGATGAGGACTACCGCCACTGTGCTTGGAGGATAGTGTTTTAATACTTTTGTACCTTACATATCCAGCCCTTTCCAGGAAGCATTTCCAGAGCATTCTACTTTCAGGAAGTTGGATGGTAATTGCTTATGGAAGTCCCCACCCCACCAGACAGGAAAGCATTGCCATTCAAAAATAATACATCCTGAGAATTTCATGAATTTAATACAAACATTCTTCTTAGACTTCTTCATTTGTGTCCCACAGTCATAGCCAGTACTTACATTTATTTTGTATTTTAAAAAGGGATTCAGCAAATAATGTTTCTGTCACCGTCTTGAGTCTACATATACACTAACTTGAAGAAACAACAGAGCTACACTGAGACTTGGCGCTGGTGTAAACCAGTGCCACCAGCTGAAGGGGGCACCTGCAGTCAGCTCAGTCCCATCTATCTCAGCAAAGTCAGTCCTCCAACATGCTTCTGTAAAACACAGCAGGAAGCAAACCCTCACTCAGTATGCCGTCTATACATTTTACTAAGTGAGTGATACCTCACACCTACCACTTTCATCCATTGACCCACAATCCTCCCGTCACCCAGACCACAAGACAGTCAATTAGCGAGTGATATCCATAAGTCTCTTTTCCTCATCTCACTGCTCTATCCTGGGCCCTGCTGTCTCTCCTGAGTCACACCTCAACCTTGCATAATCAACCCCCCCCCCAATTTATCCAGCACTTGTACTTCTCAGAATCTATGGTTCTGAAAACACTTGAGGATCCTGTTAAGTCTGGAGAGAGGCCCTGAGAATCTGCATCTCTAAAAAGCTCCCAGGAGCTGTTGGTCTAAACAGCACATTTCAAGGAACAAAGCTCCAGAAATGCTGTCCTGGAATAAAGTGCTTACATTTCTAGCTTGCAGGCAAGGAGAACACTAAATGACCATCAGTCAAGAATTTTCTAAGTCCAGGTTTCTCTGAGAGGTAAAAAACTGGACTAGTGGTGAATGGGTAGCACAGACAGTAATTCACTTAACACCAGGGAGGCTGAGGCAGGAGGATAGAGAGTTCAAGCCAGGATTATATAATGAGACCCTCTCAGAAGGAACGGGGTAGCACAAAAGGGATGGTCTAGATGCACTCTGATCTCTTCCAGTGCTAAGATTCTAAACCCTCTGGAATGTCACCAAGGCTGTCACTCAATTTACAACATTAAAGCCTGGCAAAACTATACTTGAGCAAACATTACACTTCAATCATCAGGCTCACCCAGTTGTCTACAAACAATGCTGGTCTATTCTTTAAAAAAAAAAAAAAAAAAGTTTTATAAGAAAGAATATACTGTGCATGGATTAAGTATAAATGTGCATATCAAAGTACCTTAAAGATAAATGAACACTATTTACGCCTTTATCCACCAGTATTATCTGGAGGTAGCTGCCAGTAGGGCTAATCTGTCAGTTCCTTAAGACCAGGACCTGGAACCACTTTGTTTTGTTTGTAGTGAGGGAAGAAGGAACAATGGCAGCTCCAATTCTCTATCAGCTACCAGCGGCCTCAGGGTAGATCCTAAGCACCTGAGCATACACAACAATCCCTGCTCTCAGAAATGGCCTTTTGTGTGGATCTTTAGAACAACCTTGTCCTCTTAAGCAGTTCCAAGATACACACAGAGCAAGGGTTCTGTACTAGAGAACAAGGGTTCCCTAAGCTTCTGCTTTCTAATCACAAGCCCAGTACCTGGTCTTCTTATGATCATACCGCTGATAACTGTCGGTTAATACACTCCATGAAATCAGCCTGTCAGGTATGGATACTGTGGTAATGAGTCAGCTAAAGTCTCTGTAAACATTTCCAGAGGACAAATAGGTGCTAATGTCAGTGGAAAGTGCATATTGGCAGATAATCAGCCTGAATGCTGATCAGTCTGATTTATAAGTATTTTTATTTGACTTAGAAGCATGACTTACTTTTGTCAGACAGGATCGGAAATATTTTTTGATATATGTCAGAATTTTACTGCTAATGTGAAAAAAGCAAAATAAAGCTCTTCCAGGGCTGTCATTCATATTACTACATACTGCAGTATTTCACAGAACCAGCAAGATAATTCATAAGACTTCATTAGTAAAGACTTCACCTTGCCAAGGAGAGCAGAAAGATGTCCTCCACCTGCTGTGGAATGCACATACACAAACATACACACACATATACATACATATATACACATACACACACATATATACATACACATGTATATACCACATGTAAATATATACTCATAAACACATCTATATGCAAACATACAGACATACACACCTACACACACACACACACACACACACACACACACACACACACACACACGTACACACATACATGCCCTACCATGTGTGTAGTGCAGATGTTATAGCCAGGAGGGAAAAGCCAGTAAGTTGGTTTTGCTTATGTGAACACCTAAGAGTTGTACCTGTTCCTAATGAACACAAAGGTTTAAAGAAAAAAATATGGTCCACGAAGTTTCAGACAGTAAGAGTCTAAATTTTTTAAAAGCACCAGGTCATGACCATTTGTTATTATTCAAATTTTACATTAATGTGGTCAATACATGGCATTAAATGCCTTCTTTCAAAAGATAAACATGGCTTTCCCATAAAAATCATAAACCCATATAAAAATAAAACATGACAGGCCTTTAAAAAAAAAAAAAAAAGAAGAGAATGCCTTTCAGTATACACGGGCCACAACAAGGCTTCAGGGCAACCTCAACATGCACACACTCACATCTAACCAAAACAGCAAAGTTAATAGATGCCCCCTAGAACCAAGACACTAACCAACTATGATATAAAAGCACGCCCCAGATAATTCAAACAAACAAAAATGCCTAGGTGCCTAGGGGAGCACTTGGTCAGTTTAAAGATGAAATTGGAATGGCTAGCCTTAACAGTCTGCCTGAACCTTGACCCATAACCTATAGTTGCTCTAAACAAGTCACGATCCCAGAATTAAGGCAGCATTATTCCTTCTGGCCCCTCCAGGGCTCACTGTCCCAGAGTGCACCCCTCCTTTTCTGATATTAGAGTAACACGGGAGAACCATGCCTCCTTTAAAAATATTACCTTTCCATTGTAAACGTTACCATGCTTCTAAAAAGTGCCCTCAACTCTACAAGAATTTCAAGCATCGTTGGCAGATCTCATCAGTCACCTAGATTAAAAACACCTTTGACATCTTGGATATTCAATAGTAACTACCGACTGAATGTGGTCCTCCAGCAACTGAGCGTCAGGGCCAAACAACAGTATATCTCATCTTCCTTAATGAGCTCTAATTAACACTCATTAACATCTGTGGCAATTTACTATTGCCAAAAATAATAGAACCACACTATGTTTATGTAACATCTCACAGTTTACAAAGCACTTCCACATATACCCTCAAATCTCAACTCACAAAGTCCTCTCAGATGGATTTTTTTAATCACCTTTTCTCCCTCTCTGACAAATGAGCTGAGGGAGGTCAAAGCAGTTACAGGCATCACATCAAGTGGAGAGGCGCACAGTCAAACACAGGTCTCCAGTCTCTCAGTCAGTGCTCTTCGCACCAAAAAGAAAAGCTTGGCAATGTGTGGCTACTTAGTACCTGGTTTGTAACGCTATGTTCCTAGGCACGTTCATTTATGTCCCTTTTGATCCTCAACAACCTTCAGCAGTAGGAAGTAAAAGTAGAGATGTGACAGAGAGCTAAAGAGTTCCAAGTCTGTCCTTCCTAAAACCGACAAAGAGGACACTTACTAGCGAACTAATTAACTCTGGCATTAGAGATACAAATTTTGCCTCTGCCTTGCTCTTTGTACAAATCCAGACAGACTACAAACTGGTAATTCAGTTTGTGTATCTACAATACTGAGGGATAGCATTATCTACCTCATGGGGTTGTGATGAGGATTAAATTAGTTAATATTTATAAAGAACTTGATACAATGCCTCAAACTTTGATGTTTGCTAAATAATAAACTACTACACATTTTTTAAACTATACAGCAGGATACAACAATGCTGAGGCAGCTGAAACAATCTGCACTTAATCTTACAAATTAAAAATGTAGCCTCTGGTTTGTTAGTGTGGGGGAAAAAAGAAGCGTTATTCTACTGTACGGGTTAGTACCTGTCTCCTTGACACAGGCTGGAGTCCTCTGGAGAAAGGTAGCCTCTGCTGAGCAATTGTTCATCACAGTGGCCTGTGAGCATGTTTTCTTGATATGGGAGGGCCCACTCCACTGTACTTCCAGACCACTGTACACAGCATTCCTCCTTGGCCTCTGCTTCAGTTCCTGCCTCCACATTCCTGCCTCATGTTCTGCTCCCAATTTCTCTTCATAAAAAACTAAGTTGTAAGGTGAAATCAACCCTTTCCTCCCCGAGTTGCTTTACTCCTGGTCTTTATCACAGCAATAGAAGCACACGGCATATAACAAATCAGTCTACCAACTAAAGTTTTACTTCATTTAGTATCTCAGAGCAATAGGCTTGTCTTCAAAACATGAATGTATTCAAGTCTACAGTCTACTTCCAGCAATGGTAACTAGGAATTTAAGCACTGCAACTAAAGCCCATGACCAACTGTAGTGGTATACACTGGAATCCCAGCACCCAGCAGGCTGAGGCCAGAGGACTGCTACTGGTTCAAGGTCAGCCTGGGCTACACTGTAAGACCTTGGCTAAAATAATTCTGCAGAAAAGAAACCCAGTTCTCTACCAAGTAAAATCTTGTAAAGCCAAAAGCCCAATAACAGTACAACTTATATCTATAAAAGGCTGCTTACCAAAGATGGCAGATGCTCTCATTTGAATTCCCTACATTTAACATCATTGCTCCACCCTTCCTCCATCGCCACTAAACACCACTTCATCTTTTCTGGTCGTTTATGCACAGCAGGTTCCAAGAGAACACTGGTCCCAGTATCACAATGCTCTGCTATATCAAATCAGAGTTCTTTGAAATTACACTTTTTTTAAATAGGTGTGTGTGTGTGTGTGTGTGTGTGTGTGTGTGTGTGTGTGTGTGTGTACAGGTGCAAACGCACATGTAGGCCAAGGACAACCTCGGTGTCATCCTCAAGAACACTACCTGACTCCTTTCAAACAGCGTCTATCCCCAAAAGCAGTCAGGCCTACTGATTTCAAAAGGTCTCTTAGCCTTCCTTTTTCTAAATTCCAAAGATAAACCACTTATATTTCACAACAGCTGTGAAGGTAATTCAGATTTCTCCAGAAAGAGAAATAGAGGAATTGTCTGTAATTTAAATAAGAAACTGAGATTAATGCCTAATCAAAGGAAATTATTCCAAGAGTTCAAATTTGAAACATAGAATGTTTTTAAATTTTCTTTAAGTGAAGGGAGGGAAGGATGATATGACCAAGATACATTATATACATGAATGAATTTTTTTCAAATGCCTTTAGGGCCAGCAAGTTGAGAAGGGGAGAACTTCTCAAGTTCAAGCAAGTTGTCCTCTGACCCCCATATGTGCACAAGCACGTGAGATGGTAAACACTGTGGCAAAAATGTAGGTGACTTTGACACGTAAATGAAAAGAACTACATCCTAACAGTATTTGCATTTCACCTACAACCCAGCTCTCCACCTAGTCACTGAGATACTAAGAGATCCAGAAGAGTAGCACTTGGGAAACAGAGGCAGGCTGATCTCTGTGAATTTGTCCGGGCTGGACTACATAGAAACTTCCAGGACAGCCAGGGCTACTGTCAAAAAAACAAAAACAAAAAAACACCTCTGCAGGCACAGCACATGGATTGCACATACATTCAGTCAGGCATACACAGGTACACAGAAAATATGTCTTTTTAAAGTAATGGCCATATAGGAAATTAAAGCATAAAAAAAGGCTGTAGAAAATTGGCTGAATAGCCTTAGTTTCCTTTTTATTTTTTCCTCAACAAATTCAAAAGTTACTGGACCAAAAACACTCCATAACATAAATCTGAATTTCCTATTGTTAAAAACAAGAATCTCTGGGGAACAGAACAGCATTTTCAATGAGTGAAGAAGACAATTACTCAATAAAAAATGTGGGGACAATTTAGATTCCCTACTTCCTATTTTAATCAAACAACAGATAAGGGTAATTACAGCAACATGTGAGAGACTGGTTTTCAATCCTGGGATGAGGAAGGCATTCCTAAGGATGACAAGACCTAGGAACTCAGAGGAAAAGATCAATAAGGGAATAGATAATGAAAATGTTAGTGATTTGGGATACAAAACTTTTCCCTAAATGAACCTCCCGAAGAGATTTATAAATCAAGAGAAAATCGCCCACCCAAAACAGCAGATTAGTTACATTACATAAACAGGCACTCATATTAAACCACTAATGTGGAAAAAAAAATTCAAGTTAATACAAATAGCAATTTGTTAAGTTTTTTTTTTTTTTTTTCCCAAAGAAGATCCCATGCACACACTTTACCCACAAATACAACCATGACTCCTGCTGTCGCCTACCTAAAATCACAGTGGGGACCATGTATGTGCATGTGTGTATGAGTACAGGACAGAAGTCTGATAACTAAAGAGCAGTATTTATGCATAAGAATTCCTTGTATTTAAATCTGAATGTCAGCCGCAGCCCAGCCATCCTGTCCTTCTAAGAGACCAGCAAGAAAAATCCCTCCCTTCTTTCAGTATCTGGGATACATACTAAATCTTCCAGATGCAATGTAACTTTACCCTTCTGTACTCCTGCACTTTGAAAAATGTTTCTATTCTCACACTAAAATCAAACAGCAATCTTTAGGGAATCAATTGACTCAGTAAGTTAACTTCTATACAAAAAGGTAAAACTTTTGTTTACAGAAATGATGAAATTAAAATGGAGTTACATTAACAGAAAACCTCTCATACCACTAGAAATATCTGGAAATCTGTTTCCAGAGCTCACAAATTATGTTTTTGCTACCAAAGATGATAGATACCTCTCAAAGGATATGTCATGATACAAACTTCAAAAATCAATACAACTGAAGTACAAAGATCACTGAACAAAGGTTCTTCAACTGTTCACACTACACAAAGGTAGAACCAAGAACAGGTACTTCAGTAGAACTTAATGTAGGTACTAAAATAATAAACTGTAGAATTGACTTTAAAATATTTTTAATTGAAATTATTAATAAATTCATTAATGAAATTACAATTAATGAAATTATAATTAATATGGAATATTTTAGGTGCATGTATACTTGGAGAGAAATCTGTCAAATCTATTCTAATTTTTTCTGATTTTTTTTTATCTTTTTGTTTTGTTTTTTCAAGACAGAGTTTCTCTGTGTTATCTTGGCTGTCCCGGAACTCACTCTGTACACCAGGCTGGCCTCGAACTCACAGAGATCTGTCTGCCTCTCCCTCTCTAGTGCTGGAATTAAAGGCGTGATTTCTTCCTCCAACATTTCCATTCTTCTAACTACTTCAACTTCAAAGTTGAAGCAAGCCAGAACTGATATTCCAAAACTCGGCCTCTTCTCAGCAAACTGTTATAAATGCTATCTTAAATCTCCCAAATGGTAGTTAGCATCAAGGATGAAATCTAATTTCCCTCTGTGCAGTGAGTAGCCAGCTGGCCGCTTCTCAGTTACAGGTTCTCCCTTACAGTCTGTCACAGTGATATGCCACCTCTCAAAGGCACTGATTACAAAGAAACAAATAATAAAGAAATGTTGAAATGTGTAAAGAACAGGCCTTAAACCTCCACATTGAATAATTAAAACATAAAGAACATCTAAAAATAGTTAACCACACAAGTTCACAATGTGGGGAAAGGACAAAATCTGTGTGTGCTCTTAATTCTGATACTGACTTATCACTGATCCTGAACTATACCATCTATGGGTTTGCTTTCCTCATCTAGTAAAACACAGCTGTGTGAAATCACCTCCTAGTTTCCTGAATTCCATAATCCGATAAATGTAGTGGGAATTTTCACTTCCTTTCAGTGCTCTTCCTGCTGTCAGTAGGTACTAACACACAGGCACAAAGCTCACCTTGAATTAAAACTAGCCAACCAGACATGGAGACTGCTCTGTGGTTAAGAGCACTTGCTGCTCTTGCAGGGGACCCAGTTCCCAGCACTCACATTGTGGGCAGCTCACAACTGCCTATAACACTAGTTCTAGCCTGTCTGGTGCCCTCTTTTGGTTTTCATGGGTACCTGCGCATGCACACACACACTCTCTCTCTCACTCACTCAGGTGCACACATACCCATAAAACAAATAATTTTAAAAAAATAATCAACTGGCAAGTTTTGAACAATGAGGTTTCTCTATACATAATATTACAGTAAGCTATATAAACCAGATTGTGAAGGGAATTTTATGAGTCACTTAAGAAAAGAACTTAACTTCAATTCATCTCTAGCATGCCAGATTCTACTTTGGAAAGTATTAATGATGGAGAGTATAAACATAACATTGTTTATCTTCTTTAGTCTGAATCCTTTGAATGCAAACCTTAATATATTAGATGTAAGCCCTTTCTAGGTGATCTGACAGTTTTGAAACAATACAGAACTCCAAACAACTACAACTTTTAAAATCTATCTGAAATTAGGCTTGCAAATAGAGTCTCAGAATGATAAGAGTCAGAAGAGACCCTGGACTTCCCAAGCTCACTGTTTTACAGATGAGGAAATCACAGCCCAGCATAGGTTAAAATGAACACTCAAGTAGGTCTGCTAGCTCACACCTGTGATCCCAGCAGGGCAGGACAGAAAGAGCTCAAATTCAAAAGCCAGACTAGGCTACAAAGCAAGACCTGTTTCACAAAAACAAGGGCTGAGGATGTTGCTGAGCTGCGCAGCACTTGTGTCTAATATATATCAAAGGTTCTGGATTCCCTCCTCAGCACCAGGGAGAAAAAATACATGCCCCAAATCATATTGAGTTTACCAACTCTCAGAACAAACTAGATTCTCCAAAACACAGTACCATTTCCTCCCAAGCAGACTATGAAACAAGAGGGGACTTTTACCCCCAAAGTTTTGTATCTTGATAAGAAACAGTTTACTTACTCCCTGTCCCCAAAAACATACACAGAGCATTAGCTGAACCCTAAAACCACTAAATGTAGTGTCAACAATAAGGCTGCATCTAGCCATGCCCTCACAATACCTGGATGGGGAAAAAGAAAGCTCTCCTAAGGATACACTTCTCACAGTAAAGCTCAAAAACTGAATCTGTTTATTAAAAAAAAAATCTCAAAATCAGGACCAATATTTCAGAAGTTAACTGAACACAAAATCCAATAATTATTAAATATGTAATGAAAACTATCAAAGCTCATGACTACTGTTGCTACATTTAAAAATATGCCTGGTACTTGACAAGAAAGCTCAAATGTTGTGACCTATTAAGTGAGGCAGGAATATAAAAAGATCCTTTCTCCAAGTGCTCTTCATCAGCCACATAAACAGGAAGAAATGCTAACAAACCAACCTCGAAAACAGAACCAGCAAAACCACTCAGTCAAAGTCACTTATACTTTACATTTCTAAATAGAATTTTCAAATTATATTCAATCCTAAACTGAATGCATTTATATAACTGGAAATGAAACTAATTTATCTTTAGCCAAGCTTCATTTAGAAAACTTTATGCCAAAAATTTTGGAAATTTTTTCCTTTTTTGCTGGAATATTTATGCTTTCAAACTCAAAATATATACTATGTCCAAATAAAGTATTTTGCCCAGTTTTAACACAGCACTACAATTGCAGGAGCCACTAGGTATACACCCCCATTCAACCAAACTTTATCATTAAATGTTTTAAAATGAATAAAAACAGTATCCAATATAAAAATACAAGGAGAAAATATTTCAACACAAATATGTAGGATAACTATGCTCTGTTTGCATCTAACATATACTAAAAAGTGTTGCAGGACAACTCATGTTTACAAGAAAACCATTACACCCAAAACATTTAAGCTCTACTTAGCTAATTGGTAACCACTATCATTCATGATAAAAATTACTATACAACATACGTTGAAAGGGCTATTTCACGGCTAACCAAATATCCTAATTAAAAATCCACTCTTTCCTGATCCTTGAGTTTTCAGTTTACTAGAATTTTCTACCGTGGGCTTCATGTAAATCTAAACAGGCAGGCAAACAGCCTTAGACTAAAATACCTAAGCTCCATGGGGCAGGTGTTTGGTATGTTTTCTTTGTTATACTGTCTTTAGAAAACCAGAGGTGAATACAAGGAATCTGCCTTAGAAATGCAGGGGCGCTAGACCGGACCCAGCCCTCAGTGCCAGAGCTCCAGCAGATGGACGGCCGCTTCGGAAGGTGGCCCGAAGGAGGACTTCTCTTCCCACACATTTTGATAACACCTCTTTCTCAATTTTCACAAGTGCCAGGTGTTTTTAAAGAAATAGTTTTCCCACTGAGTGGACTTTCAGAGTTCATAATTAAGCCTCCTCCTGTCCAGCAGCCTGTACGGCATGAAATATGACACATAACAGAATCATTAAATGTAAGATGCCTCATTTGACAGATGTCTCATTAAATTAATCTCAAAGTTGAGTTAAGAGATGCCTTTGAAAGAGGCAAGCTATTAACTCTAGGAAAAGTTTAAGGGAAAATTGTTCTCTAAAAGTCCACAGAGCTCAGTCACGTGAAAGAGAAGATATTAATAGCATGTGGCACATCTGAAATCTCCTCCATGGGAGAAATGCCTCTGTGTGCATGTGTGTTTAACACATCCCTGGGGACCCAAACAGGATGGAAGTCAAAAGAATCAGGACGCACTCCACCAGCTGCTTAACAAAACCACACATTCAACTCAAATGTTAAGCAAAAACACCAAGATTTATACAGGGCATGGATCCTATATGATGTCAGGGAATGTTACCTTCCTAATAAATGAAAAACTAAATTCAATTTTACAAGAAGACAGCAACAAACACATCTTACACTACCATTTAAGGCAGTTGATTGGACAATCTATTTGGTTTTGTGCTGGTAATGTGGATTGACCAAAACCTGGCAGTGTAGATTGACCTCTGAGCCTCACATGCTAGGTCTGCACTCTTGATTAATCTTAAGTCAGGAAAGAGCGTAAGCATGTAACCTGAGACTTCCCACAGACTGATTTGTCCTATCTGCTCTCTACAATCACTTTTATAAGTACAAAACCACCACCACTTTCAAAACAGTGTAATGAAATTCAGAGAATAAATGCTCTCTAACTCTTATACAACCTAAGAATTACCAAATGGTACAAGAAAATATCAATAACATGGTATTTACTGTTAAGAGTACTGGTAATTCAAATTTCAAATAGACAGATAAGCTCTTTAATGATGGGTATTTTTATTGCTTTAAAAGAAGTGATTATAAAACCCACTCTCAAAGTTATCTGTTCAGATAACTTCTCAATAAAGATTTAACAAGAAATACTTGGATAAAAATGTAATCGCTACATAAGCCTTATCAACTTTAAGTATCACTATTTATGACCGGAGTATTTAGAATACTTTAATACTTTCTGTACTGCTCTTACTTGTCAATCTTGGTTCTTTACATTTTAAAGGCCGTGTGATAAAAATAGCCATCTGCACTTTGCGAGGAAGCACCCAGGACTAGCCGATAATAGCAACTCATTACCAATAAACACAGCATATTTTCTGAAAGCTCTTAGTGAAAACTCAAGTGTAAATGAAATTCAGCACCAATTCATAGAAAGTGAGTTGAATTACAAACAGAGGATCTTTGCTCCCTGGTCTCAGCTCTGCCAGGGGCTGAAAATCCTCAGTAAGAATCAGATCGTCAATGTGCCTTCTCCATCTGAACAGAAGACTGACACCAACCAGGGACTCCTCCCAATGGTTCTTGAAAAGACAACTGAGACCTTCTATGTGAAAGCCCTTTAATATTTTTGAAGACAATAAACCCCAATGTATGGTTTTCATCAAACCATAGTTAAATCACACACTTCATATGAAAAATAAGTATGTGAACATAACAACGTGTTAAGCACAAAAAACAAATAAAACAAGTTAAAAGCCTTTGTACTCAGAAGCACCACTGAAGCACGCAATGGAGCCAGTCTAAACCACACTACTCAGAACTGCTGTAGTTACAGTAACAAGAACCTGCTTGTCAATACCCTGCTGATGCTAACCACCCTTCTTGGTTTCCCTGTAGAAAATCATGTACGGACTGAGGAATATGAGACGGGGAAGGAGGCGGACTAGCAAGCAACCCCAAGGAAGCCCACGTGAACACATCGTCCCAGACTCACTAGGTGCAGGGTGTCTTCTCCACTCTGGCGATGTCTTTCCCGTTGCTACACCCAGTTTGAACTAAGCAGACTAATGGAGCTAAAATAAAAGGTGATGGGACAGATTTAAATACGAGTTTACTACTGCCCTAGGACACATGGAGGCCAGGGAGCCCCAAACAAAGCAGCTCATTCATGCCTAGGCATTCATAACTAAGATCAGGTAAATGAATTCCTGAATTCTTTTTCTAACTTAAAATTACTCTTTCAGGTACAACTTAAGATATATATTTTTTTAAGGAAATTAAACATTAGCATAATTAACAAGCAATGTAACATTGGATAACACCTTGAATTTCCTCATATTTTAAAACTCAAAGAATGCTTTTGTGATAGGAGCAGTAACAATTTTCAAACTAAGTTTTCAGTAACTGCAATTAGATAGTACTTCTCATCCAGCGCTGACTTCACTTAATTTTACCTTACTCAAATGAATATTTAACCATTCAAAGTAACTGCAAATAGCTTTCAAAGCCCTTAAATAACCTGAGGAAGATTATAAATACTGAAATTTTTTTCCAAGGGCATGGAAGTCCCCTGCTGGACAAGAGCTTTGTGAAAGTAAGAAACAAGGTGTCTGAGAGAGTAAGAACACAGATAGTGATAATGTGCTCAGTATAAATATAGGAAAATATTGTCAAGCTGTCTCAAACCTCCTAGCTATCTTTAACTCCACTAGAAAAGACATGCAACAATAAATTCAAAAATAGGACATAAGTAAAATCATTGAAGCAAATCAATACAGATTTTTCCAGTACCTGCTTAAAGGACACCATTTAAAACATATATGAACTATCCTCTCCCTACAGAAAAGCACTAACAATCAAAACACAACACCCTCCTTTTGGCTGTCCTATATTCCACTGGAACACAGAAACAATTTCTAGGAATCTCATCAGCCTCAGGTAAAGCCTTTACCATATGTCCTGACAATGTTCAGATTTGTGGAACCACCTTTCCACAGTGCCCTTCTGTTAATAACACACATCCTTGTGAAAGGTGAAATAGCATCTAGTGATGCTGAGTTTTATTCTATGACAAATATCGGTTCAGACATGTTCAGTACACTGATTTAGGCTTAAAGCAAGTCCGACTTTGCTTAAATGCCAAAATAAGCAGTCACACACATTTGCAGCAACCAGACACCTTCCTTCCAGAACCCATGGACACGAACAGGCTGTGTTCCTGAATAAGACTTTGTGCGGGGCATCCTCACTTTATTGGTTACTTTTATGAGCATATACACTGACGCCTGCGTCTATTTATGTTGTGCTCATAGAAATAAAGCAGTAAGTTCAGAAGGAGGTAACAATTACTACTTTTCATAAACAAAACAAAAAGATTAAAATAACCACACCAGAAATTTAAGATTTAACCAGAAATCAGATTACTTTTAAAGTGAGTATGAAAGACTAAAAACAAACTGCTTATAGCTGAATATTTTAATCACTACTGAAAAGACAGCCAAAGAGAATCCAAACTCAGAACTGTGGCACTCAACCTTTCCCACAAATACTTATCCTCATCAACCTATCCACTCATGAGCAAAGTGGAGAGAAAAGCTTCCTCCATACATAAAAGCATGCTCAAATAGTTTCCATTGCATATACTTTGTTTTATACCCATTTCCCTCTATGTGATTCAGAAAGAATATCATTCTCATCCTAAAATACTCTCCCTTCCAAGTGTGATTACTATTTGATGCCTTTGCAAAGAAATATTTCACAAGTTACATGAGCCATGAAAGAAAAAGGCAGTTGCTGCTCCTACACTTCTCTGGGCAAAAAAAAAAAAAAAAAAAAATTAAAGGCATATTATGCATTAAGATATTATCTCTAATAAAATGCTACTGTGTTACAATTTGATTTCCTTTATGAGGCACATATCAATCAAAATATCCACTTAAGTTCAGAAAAACTTCAACAAAACTTAGAGGATCGCCTCTTCCAGGGATGTTGTCTTACATATTTCAATGTGGACATTAAAGACAAACTCACGCAAACTAAACTGCAACTATCACAGGCGTGGAAGAGCAGCTATGGAGTCCTGGGGTTGCTAGCATTATTTTTCATATACACCTGCAATATAACACCTAAAGTTTTAATTCTCCTATGCTAACTACTTTAAACCAAAGTTCTGACCACTAGGAACTCTAAAGACGAGGGGGAACGCAAATGGCTTTCAAAGCTCAGATACAATACCCAGCACCCGTGTAACTCCATAACTTAGTCCCAGCCAAGCCTCTTGGCAAAAGAGAAGGGACAGCCTCTTGCCCAGGCAATGAAAACTCCAGGGAAGAGTCAGGTCACAGCAGAGAGGCAATAACCACCAACACTATGAACTCTAGTCTGTCGAGTCCTGCCACAGATCTGACAATAAAGGCTCAGACAGAAACAGGCCGACTCGTTTTTTATGCAAGATTCAAACTTGGAGAGGAAATTAAACTAAAGCAATTAAAGAGCGCTAGGGTAAGCAGCGCTCAAAACATCAACTTATCAGTGTCTACGAGGACTCGGAGAGTAAACAGAGTAAATAAGCGTGGCAGACAGTAACAAACGAGGGCATCAGTTGACAAGAGCAAGGCTCCCAGCAGCTCACACTACACTCACAGTCTGCGAGAGGTAAACTGTGGACAGGTGAAGACAGGGAAGGCACCTGGAGCATTTTTCTTGGGTCACTGTCCACTGCCCATATTAACATGTCAGGTAGTTTCCTGAAATCTCAAACTGCCTGCAACCCAACGAGTCAGAGCAGAGGCCTGGAGGGACGCACCTCTCAGGTGTTGTGAACCTGTTTCCTGTACTTCCTGTACTTTGTCACCTCATCCACCTGGTTTTCCAACCTCAGCCCTGGATACTCGACTACAACTTGCAGATTTAAAGAATGCTCAATTGAGTACTTGCACAGACCGCATGTGAACAAGCTAGAAAAGGGTATCAGAGAGACTCATCAGGCCCCTTGAATCATTTATCGGTCCCTGCCAGGGTTGGAAACCACACATCGACATGCAGGCAACTTCTTACCTGCATAGAATCTGATGAGGCAGCCAATCTCCGAGTCCATGCCTTCCTCCTGCACCCTCCACAGCTCCCCAAATCCCAGTTGGAAGAGGTAGTCATTTTGGATCTGCAATGGCTTCTCGTCCGCCTCTAGGCGCCGGGTAGTCTCTCCGTGGAACTGTACATACAGGGAAGGCGGCGAAGACGTCTTTTGCGCGGTCTCCCGGATCCTCCCCGGAGTCGACGGAAGACCGCCCGGAGCTGCAGCCGCCACCTTACCCTCTCGGGGACCCTGGCCAGCCATGCCGCCTGTGCCATCGACACCCCTCGGGGTTTTCGGCTGTAGTGGAGGCGAGGTCTTCGGGGACGGCGGTCGAGGCTGCGCGGGGCGGCCAGGGCGGAGGGGCGGCGGCCCGGGAGCCCTGGTCGAGCCCAGTGCCGGGTCAGCCTCTAGCTCCTCCGACGACGAGGAGCCGCCGCCGCTGCTGTAGGGGTCCAGCCGGTCCGACACGCTCTCGGCGCTGGGGCTCAGGCTGAAGCTCTCGGTGTCGGAGGCCGGGTGCGGGGCGCGGGGCGGGGAACCGGGGCCACCCGCGAACAGCTCTCCGGGGCTGGAGTCCGAGGGCGCGGGGCTGGCGCGGGGCGCGCAGCGTGTCCAGGCGCCCCCGGGAAGCGGCAGGTCGGCGGGAGGCGCGCGCGCAGGGCCCCCGACGGCACCGGGAGTGCAGCTCGAGGGCGGTGGCTCCACGTCCCTCCGGAGCTCGGCGTCCCGGGTCTGCTCGCTGCCGGCAGGGGCGGCGGCGGGGGGCGGCCCCTGGCCCAGCACCTTCACCACCCCGCCGCCTTTGTGGCCCAGCTGCAGAAGCCGTGCGGCCACCTCGGCGGCCGTAGTGTCCAGCGTGCAGAGCACCGGGCGCAGGTAGGACGAGGCCATGTGGCGGTCAAAGACGTGCACACAGCCGCGCTGGAGCTGGTGCCTCACCCAGTCCCTGTCCGACGGCTGCAGCTGCAGCAGCTGCCGGTGCTTCAGCAGCAGCGTCTTCCTGTCCAGGCTCCGGGTGCACAGCGACGCCGAGGCCGAGCAGGAGGCCGGGAGGCCGGCGGCGGCCGAGGAAGGCGACGAGGACGAGGCGGCGGCGGCGGCCGACAGATTCCTCTTCAGCCGCCCTCTCTTCAGCAGTAGCGAATTGGCGCCGCCGCCGCCGCCGCCGCCGCCTGCGGGCCCCGGGACGGCCCCGCCGGCCGCGGGCTGAGGCGCCCCGCGCCGCCGCCTGCGCCCGGTGCCTCCCGCGCGGCCGGGCAGCGGCCCCGGCGGCGGCGCCTCGCGGGGGGCCTGCTCTCGCGCCGCGCCGCCGTTCCCGCCGCTCGCGGCCGCCGCGCTCAGCGCGGGATCCGGACTCGGAGCGCCCTCGGCCGCCGCCGCCGCCGGGGCTCGGTCCTCACCCGCGGGGTCCGCGAGTCTCCGGGCCGGGGCTGCGGCGGCGGGCTCCATCGCAGCGGGGCTTCGCGTCGCCCCCCCAGCTCCGGAGGCGGCAGCAGCAGCGGAGGAGGAGGTGAGGCGAAGGTGGGAGACGGCGGCGGCGGCGGCGGCGCGCGGAGAGGGAGACGCCGATGGCGTTCGGCGCGGCCGTTCCAGAGGATTATGTGGCGATCCGGAGCATTCCGTCGGTGCCTCGGTGTTCCATCCCGCGCGCCCGCCCGCCCGCCCGCCCGCCTGGCCGCCACCGCCCCCCCACACGCCCTCCCCGCGGGTCGCTCGCGGGCTCCCCAGCGCCAGGCCCCGCCCGCCCGCTCGCGGCCGGACAGCCTCAGCGCCCGGGAGCGGCGGCCCGAGCTCGGCTCATGAATATTAATGAGGCGCGGGAAGGCGGGCGGGGCGGAGCTGCTCATGAATATGCATTGCAGCATGACGACATTCCTGGGCGGAGCGGGGAGAGCGGGAGTCTGGAGGCGGGGCCTCAGTGTAAACAAACGTGACGCGTGCGTACGGGGGCGGGGCGGGGCTGTTTCCCAGGAGGTTTCTCTGCGGACCGGAGGCGAGGTGGCGAGAGGGGCAAGCAGTGCACTGTGGGGGTTGTAGTTTGCCTCCTGGGAGAGGTTGCGAGAGAGACCAATAGCGAACTACAAGACCCAGCGATCGTCAGGTTCTGCCCGCCCTCACCCCCAGGCTCTGGCCCTAGCCAGTGGGTATTGTGCCCTCTGCTGTTGAACTCTGTGCCCGGTGAACGATTTTCATTAACTTGCTCCTCACCCGCTTTACAGATGAGTTTTATTTTCCCAGCTCATTGGAAGTGAGAGCTTTCAGGGACTCCAAACTGTAGGCAAGGCTTTGTGTGAGTCACAAATACACAGTCCTCAGGATCGCTGACCCGGGCTTTTCCTGACTTTTTTTCAAGGCCCATGAAGACTAGCCGCGTTAGGAAAGTCTCCTTTAGAAGGGAGTTGAACATGCTTCGTGGAAACTGCTCAAATTAAACCCATCTTATCCCTTCCCTATTAGGACAAAAATAGCTAAGGACTTGGTTGGGGTCTTGACCCCGATAGTTTTAAGTTGAAAAGGAGCTTAATGACACAGAAAGCAATGGACGAAGAAAGAAATATTATAATAGAGGCACAATGAGATAGGAGATGGACGGTTTTTTCTCTTAGTCCTCTCTGGGGGCAGGGGCGGGGGTGGGGGTGGGGTGGCTGAAACTAGGATTCCCAGTATGGCGTGCTCTTGAATTCCATACTTCCTACCTCAGTCTTCCCAGTGCTGGGCTCACCACAGAAGCTCCACCTTTGTTACAATGTATGATCTGGAAACTTAACTTTTATTGGTTGAAACAAGCAGGTCTAGGGCAATTTACTATTTGAAATAATTTGGTAAACTTTGTTCATGGAGTGGCCACTCTTGTAGTTGCTTTATAAATCTAGATACTCACATTTGAGAGTTTTAATTTTGTACTATCAACGATCTGCCTTCATTTCAAGAAACTTGCCCTGGAGAGAGAGAGAACTGAAATGCCTATCAAGGCACCTTGTTTTTAACTTATCTACACAGTTTCATTGAAGATGGATGGAAAAAGCAGCCAGGACAAAAAAAAACCCCACTAATTTTTCACTAATTCTTGGAATTCCTAAAAGTTATTTCCTGTATTCTTTTACAGTCCTATTTCTGGGGCTAGAGAGATAGCTCAGCAGCTAAGAGCATGGAGTACTCTTGCAGAGGCCCATATGATAGCTCCCTCTGAAGCAGTACACCCATGTGATACATAGACACACTACAGACAAATCACTCATTTACAAAAAAAAAAAAATCTTTTTGAAAGATTAACTCCTTCCTGGCACTAGGGAGGCTGAGACAGGCAGAACCTTATGAGTTCAAGGCCAGCGAAGACTATATAGTAAGACCCTGATTCAAAAGAACCAATAAAAGTAATAATAATAAAAGGTCCTATATCATACAATTTTGTTTCAAAACACTAGTATTTATTATAGTAATATAGTATATATACATATGTGTGTATGTACATACATATAAATATATATGTGTATATATAGGTATATGGATACATATATAAGTGTGTGTGTGTGTGTGTGTGTGTGTGTGTAGTTATAGTAAGCAGGAGTGGCAGTGCCTTTAATCCTCACACTCAAAAGGCAGAGAATAGCAGGTATCTGTGAGTCTGAAGCTAGCCTGGTCTACACAATGACAACCTGTCTCAAAGAAGAAGTTATAGTAATAGTTACCAGACACTATTAGCGCAATGGATTAACTCAGACACTTTATTAAATCCAACTTGATTGGATTTAGAATCACCATGGAAACAGCTCTGGGTGTGTCAGTGAGGGTGATTTCAGAAAGGTTTAACTAAAGAAACACCTAGGCTGGAAGTGAGCAGTACCATGTACTGAGTAAAAAAGGAAAGCAGCCTGAGCACTGACTAAATGTCTCTGGCTGTCTCATGCTCCAGCCACAATGCCCTGCCATGATGTTCTCTGCCCTCCAGCTGTGAGCCAAAGTACATCCTTCCTTACTGAAGTATTTGACAACCTTTTGTTAGGTGTTATAACAGCAATGAGAAAAGTATCTCAAAAATGAAGAAAAAGTGGATATATCCCCACCACACAGAAGAACAGCAGGTGTTGGAGCTGGAGAAATGGCCCAGCAGTTATAAGCACTGGCTACTCTACCAGAAGACTTGAGTTCGAGTTCCAGCACCCACATAGTGTTTCACAACCACGTGTAACTCTAGTTCCAGGGATCTAATCCAATGCTTAGTCTAGCCTCGATAGGCATCGTGTGCATGTGGTGTACAGACATACATGCAGGCAAAACACCCACATGCATAATAAAAATTTTCAAGAAAATATTTTTTTAAAGCAGATGTAAAAAAAATCTAGCAATTTTGCCAGATTTCAGACATAGAATCTGTAATCTGAAAAATGGCCTACCCCAATACTACTCAAGAATCCCACTGGCAGGGATAGCAGAATAGCAAGAAAGGCTGACAATATGAAGTTACTAAATAGTGGTAGGAAATTAAAAAAAAAAAAAAAATGAGACTTTCTGAAAGAGTAGACCGTCGCTGTAAACCAGATAAAACAGAGCTCTGCAGTTGAAATAGCAAATTGATAAAGAGCAATAAAACTTAAGCGTGGAGGTTTCTAGTATCATAAAACATCACTCAGACCGTCTTTCCAGCCCACACTATACAATGGCTGTTAATAAAAGAAGAATTTTGTTGTCGTTGTTGTTGTTGTTGTTGTTGTTGCTGTTTTTAATGTCTTCCAGGCAGCTTTGAATAGTTGGGGGTGGGGATGGCATCATCCTTACCCCATAGCACATCACACTATGCCCTACCCTGTGAAGCATTCCAGGCATGCACTCCTCTGCTGTTTCTGCCTAGCCACACTTTCCAAGCAATCACTTTGTTTTGGAGCTTGAACCCAAGTCCTGCTGCATGCTGAGCAAGCACAATGAATGGTATCTTTCTTTTAACCCTGTGTGTGTGTGTGTGTGTGTGTGTGTGTGTGTGTGTGTGTGTGCATCTGTGCCCTGGTGCACGTACAGAAGACAAAGGACCAACCGTAGTGTAGTAAGCATCTACCATGTGGTTCCCAGGAATTGAACTCTGGTTGTCAGACTTCATGGCAAGTGGCTTTATCTGCTGAGCCGTGTCTCCAGCTTCAAAGAATCATAACTTAAAATGCTGAAAGATAATCCTGAAAAGAAACATCAGATGTAGAGGCTGTAAACCCTGATATCAACTTGCTAAAATATTTCCACAGCTAAATTTAGGGAGAACATAATATTCTATTACTTTCTGCTGCATGGTTTATAACTGACGTGCTGCTCTAGGTTAATCCTGGTGCATCCTTACATCTAAGATAAAAGAAACCACCTTTGAAATTATTTTGTAATATAAGCAGCTGGAATTTTAATGGAAACATGAATTAATAGCTGGGGTAGTTCCTATCTGAACTATTAGGGCTCAGCTGTGTCCAGAAATAAATTCAGAAAGATACAATATACCATGTAATATATTTAGTTTGTACATTATGAACACGAGATCTAATTATAGCTTCACATTTGTGTATCCCTTGAGCTACTAGTGGTTTACCATCCTAAATTGCTCAGTGTTTACTCATTCTATTTTACTATGAGGGACCCATTTAGCAAATTACTGCTCTAGTGCACTAAATGGGCCCCAGGTGGCCAAACTGAATTAATATGTTCTCTGTTCAGTGGCAGGATGAGACCGTGTGGTCTCTCTGAAGTCATACCCTCCCTCATAAACTTTCAGTGTGAATTCTGTCAGGATCTGAGATTGCCACCGTCTTGCTTCATAGTCCATTTTATAGATATGGCTTGATAACCTTCCGGATTTAGTGAATCCTTTTAACACCATAATTATCTCTATCTTTTTTTTTTGTGTGTGTGTGTGTGTGTGTGTGTGTGTGTGTGTGTGTGTGCATGCACGCATGGGTAAAAGCGAGGGAGGGAGGGAGAGAGAGAGATTGCTGAGAAGTACCCTTCCTACACCATACCAAAGCATTTTCTGACTTGTCCATGACTACAATAGAAAAGTGTTGTCTAGACAATGATTCCTCAGAGTCTTCAGTTTGACCTTGAGAAAGCTGCTAGGTGTTCTCCTCTTTGCTTCATGGTGCAGAGATTAGGAGATGCCACTAGTCCCTGGAAATCTTACCCTTTCCCTCTGCCTCTTGACACACCCAGTAGCCGAGCCTCCTTTCTGTCAGTGAAGTGCCATGAGCTGAGAGGCTCAAGGTGACAACAGTGCATTCCTTCATGAGGAGATCAGAAGTCCCAAGACGCAGGCAGAGGACTCTTGCTTGCTCTGTTAGCTTCTGGAGGTTGTCAGCATTGCTTGGTTTGTAGCCCCATCATGAAGCTTTCTCCCTGATTCTGTTCCAGGGAGACACACAGAGTCTTGCAAGACAGTAGTCACTGTATCCGGGCCCACCCTAATCCTTTCTGACTTCATGCTAACTGGATTGTTCCTGAGGCTCTGTGTGCATATAAATTGGGGAGACACATTGAGCCTAGCGTAATAGAGGCTTTGGGCCACTCCTCAAGAACATCAGTCTGAAAAAAAACTTCAATATTTTTATTATGTTCATTGTGGGGAGCAGTTCTAAGTGGATGTGTACTGTTGACATGAGCATGGACATCAAGGACACTAGTGCCTCAGATCTATGGGGAATAGCAAAGGCTTTCCTGATCCTTTTTGGGATGTTGACAATGTGTACTGAAAGTATCATCCACAGCTGCTTCCTTCCCGGTGTTTACAGTTGGAAACTGCTCTACCCCGGTGGCTGGAGAGATGGCTCAGAGGTTAAGAGCACTGACTGCTCTTCCGAAGGACCTTAGTTCAATTCCCAGCAACCACGTGGTAACTCACAACTATCTATAATGAGATCTTATGCCCCCTTCTGGCCTACAGGGACACATGCAGACAGAACACTATATACATAATAAACACATAAATCTTTAAAAAAAAAAAAAATCAGCTACCCCCCTCCTCCTTTGACTATATCCACTCAGATGTAGAAAATATGCTAAGTTTCCAGGCTGCTGGTGGTGTATGTTCACCAGAGTACATAGCCTACCTAATCCTAGCTTTTCTGTGTGTCAATCTGTAGTTTCTTGACTCCCCTCACCCCAGTTAGATTAGTCCCTGAGCTGTGTAGCAAGTCCGAGGAGTGGGTGTGGGCAGTGGGTGTGCACATGATACAACTTGGAGGATTCAGTTCTCTCCTACCATATGGTTTTGGGGACTGAACTCAAATCACTAGGCTTGGAGCAAGTGCCTTTACCTGTGAAGCTGTCTTTCCAGCCCTCTGACTTTGAGAATGAAGGTACCCTCCATAACTAAACTAGGATTACTGTTCATTTAAGTAATTTCTCTGTCACAAGCCAGGTATGATATAAGGAACTGGGTATATGATGATAAACAAGGTCCAACTGTTATCCTCCCAAATATTTACAAATAAACACATTTTGTGGGATTTTTGTTGTTGTTGTTGTTGTTGTTGTTTTTCTTAAGCACTTTGGCAAACACACACAAAAGAAAGACAAATCTCAGCATAAAGGGGTGGTCCTTTAAAATCAAACTTGGCTAACTTCATAATAAACTCTTCCCCCTGACATTACAACAGGTTAGTACCAGATCTCAAACTGGCCCCTGGGGATCAAAACCCCTCAGCTCCCAGGCTGTCTTTAGCCATTCTATAGCCAGGAAGACAGTTATAGTAAAATAAGAGTGTAGCTTCAAAAACTCAATGATTTCCAGCCCTCTGTTGCCATGGGCATCACCTTGTTAATAAAATATGGCCACTGTACTCACTAGTGCTATACCATGTGATCTTGCCATGTCTCTGTTGTAAAAATGGGATGCCAAGAGACCCATATAGGGGTGTGACCCAAGGACCATATTAATAAAGCAACACAACAGAATTGACATTCTCCATAGCCTACACAAGCTATAATTTGAAACCCAAGAAATATATTGGGTTTAAATTTGGGAACCAGAAGCTCTGTTCTATAGTAGTAAAGTACAACCTTGGGGAGATGTCTGACCTCAAGAAGATGGACACTGGGGCAGTTTGTCACTGGTTTGTGTTATGAATCAACTCAACTGAGCAGTGTCTCTAAAATGTCTTATACCACAAACAATAAATTTCTGATTCTGTCTTAAAAGCAAAATTGTCTAATTTGAAACATTGGCAAATGTTTTTGTGAGTCACAAATCAGAGATCTTCACATTTAGATGCTATTAATTTGAAACAAAAAAGAATGTTAATACTTGCCATTTAAAAGATTTTTTTAATGCATTGAGAGTAACAGCGGGTTTGTTTGACATTTAAGACAACTTCTGGGTGTTCAGTCCTTTTAAATATGGATTTGTTATGAGCAAGAACCAAGGTGGGAGAAGTTCCACAGCTCTTCATCCCCAACTCCAGGGTATTCATCAGTTAATGCTTTATGATCCTGATAGGTAGAGATCTCATTCACACAGTCCAGTCAGATCACAAAAGCAAAATCCTCTGCTCTTGGGAGGATATAGGCCTCAGGGTCCTGGACAGGAGAGTGAGAATAGCTGTTGATCCTAATACCAAAATCTGGAAATAATCTAAAGGCCCAGCATTTGGATAAAGAAATGCAACATAATCCTAACCTGAAATACTGGTAAGGAAATGGTGGCCCAGTCCCAGTGGGGACACTGATGAACAGCAAAGCTTAACAGTGTCCAGCAAGGTGATGGAGCTAACAAACAAGTCCACAGAAGAAGCCAGGCAAGGGAACACGGATGACAGCCCCTGCCTTGACTGCTTTACTTTGCTGTGGTGGGCAGTGATGTGCATGCCCAGGAGAAGCCATGCCTTTAATCTTGGACTTGGGTCTTCTCCCAGGCTAGTGATTTATGTGTGATACATCCTGAGATGTCGGCAGAGGCAGTAAGCCACACGTCCCAGTCATGTGGTCTCCAGGGTCCACAGCCAACACTCTACAGCAGAGGTTCTCAAACTGTGGGTCTTGACCCTTTGACAAACTTCCAGCTCGAAAAACATTTACATTACAGTTCATAACAGTAGCAACGAAGTAGCAGTGAAAATAATGTTATGGTTAAGGGTCACAACAACATGAAAAACTATTAAAGGGCTGTAACATTAGGAAGGTTGAGAGCCACTGCTCTACAGTGCACTATGTTCCCAAAGCCAAAGGCTGGTGAAGTATGTGAAACAGGTTTTCAGGTTACGGTGGGTTCCTCAGGATGGGATTACGTCATCTGCTAAGGAGCATGTGTGTTTATGCCATGTGGTGGTTTGAATAAGGATGGCCCTTACAGACTCATGTATTTTGAATGCTTAGGGAGTGGCACTATTTGAAAGGATTAGGTGTGTGACCTTGTTAGAGAACGTGTAGGGAGTGGGATTTGAGGTTTCAAAAGGCCAAGCCAGGCTCGGTGGCTCTCTTCCGGCTGCCTGTGGATCCCAGTGTAGAAAGTTGGGCTTCTCCAACACCATGCCTGCCTGCATGCCACACCATTCTCCCCACCATGATGACAATGGACTAAACCTTTGAAACTGTAAGCAAGCGCTCTTCTTTATCAGAGTTGTTGGGGCCATGGTGTCTCTTCACAGCAGTAGAACCAAGACATCCCACAGCTCTATGTCAAGTTCAAGAACAAACCAAACTCATCCTTATGGTCAGTGGGGAGAGCGGAGCTGAAGTGACAGCACGAGAAGTGGAACGGAGCAGGGGTCAAGCTCGTGGGTGGGAAAGGAGCCTGCGGCTCGGTGCGCCCCGGTGCGGCCCGGTGCGGCCCCAGGGCCATGGCCAGTGATCGTTTCTTGACTTCAGTGTACTTGAGTCTTTGTTTCACAGAGTGTGTTCAGCCAGGCATTCATGTCTTACGTATTTTCCAGATGTGTATTTTAAAGATCAACTGTACGGTGATCTACTTGAATTTCTGTATTTTGTCTAAGAGTTTAAAAGTTATGTTGTCCCACATCACAATTCTTCCACATTGAGATGTTCTCTCCTGGAGGAAAGAGCTCAGAAGATTCAGAAAACTAAGGGAATTTGCAAGACTCATGAAGCCCTTCCCTCCTCAAGGTGACATAACCAAGACGCAGTTGCTGAGAGAGGGGCAACTCCTCAGTGGAGCTGCCTCGAAGTGTTCAGGGAGCTGTGGCAAGGCTACCTTCTTAGGTTATCGCTCTGCTCTGTGCACTCTTCCGTCATGCGACTGCCTTGAGTCCCTTCCACTCTGGTGAGAAACCCCCGTAAATCCCTTGCTCAGTGAGAGAAACGTGGACGCTTGTAATTTTCGGTCCGTTGTCTGGGAACCAGACACTTACTTGTTCACGTCTCCCAGGAAAAGTTGTGCAGTACCCCAAATTTCTAAATTCAGATAATTTTAACAGATATTTAAAATGGCTGATGGATTATAAATATAACACAATTGAACTTTAAAAATCACTTTACTTCTAAGACCAACGATTTCATCACAGAAAGATATAAACAAAGATCCCAGTGTACACCGTGCTCGTACAGCGCCCCCTGTGTCCTAAGGCAGGAGAAGTCATGGGGTGGCTGCGTTTTCCTAGCCTGCTAAAAAGACTTTTCAATGCTGCTATTAACTGTCCACAGTGTAATCTTGCTGCTTAGTTGGTTGTTGGTTTTGTATTTTGTATTGGTGGTGGGACTCAAACACCGTGCGTCACATGTCAATGGAGTGTTCTACCACTGAGCACTACATGCCAAGTGCTCAATCTTAAATTTCTAGATAAAAATGCCTTTTTGTTTGTTTGTTTGAGACAGGGTTTCTCTGTGTAGCCTTGGCTGTCCTGGAACTCACTTCGTAGACCAGGCTGGCCTCAAACTCAGATCTGTCTGCCTCTGCCTCCTGAGTGCTGGGATTAAAGGTGTGCACCACGTTGCTGGGTTTTTCTTTTAGCATTCTATGCATTTCTAGCTGTAGAAATAATAATTAGCATACAATACACCTACTTATCTCCCACCATTCAAACCACAGTTAAACAAGGCCCTGTCTGGAGCTCTTTAGATGACTTTGTGAGGAAGTGAAAGGAGGAAACACTTGTCACGGACCATGACATGCCAGGGTAGGGTGGCTAGATTTGGCTGATAGACATGGAGGACATGGCCTGGCTCCATGGTTAAGAGTTCATTCTGTTCTCACCAAGGATCCGAATTTGGTTTCTAGTACTCACCCGGGAAGCTGACAGCCACCTAGAACTCCAGCACCAGCAGATGGATCTGCTCTCCATGGGCAGCTGAACACTCATATTTTCTCATTTAGTATCTTTGACCCCTCTGAATGTCAAGGTATTCCCACTGGGAAGAGAGCTCAGAAAGGTTGTGTCTTTTTAAAGGTCATAGAGCTAGAAAGGAACTAAGCCAAGGTAGAAACCGAAGCGCTCGCTCTCGCTCTCGCTCTCTCTCTCTCTCTCTCTCTGTGTGAGTGTGTGTGTGTGTGAGTGTGTGTGTGTGTGTTTGTGTGTGTGTGTGTGAGTGTGTGTGTGTATGTGTGTGTGTGTGTGTGTGTGGTGCATGCATGTGAATATGCAGGTGTGTATGCCCATGCACACCCATGTAGAGGCCAGAGCAGGATATCAGTTGTCTTCTCCATCATTCTCTGCCTTATTGCCTTGCGACAGTGTGAGACATTTAGGCTGGCTGGCCAGTGAGCTCCTAGGATCCTCCTGCTTCAGCCCTCCAGTTCTGGAGTTAAAGGAGCTTGGGGCCATGCCTAGCTCTTTATTTGGGTTGTGGGGATTCAAACTCAGCTCATTGTAGTGCAAGTGCTCTTACCCACTGGTCACCGCTCCAGACACAAGCTTTCTGAGACCAACATTAGAGCTCCAAAGTGTGTTCTTTAACACATCTCCCATCATGTTTGCCTAATATGGGCCCATCTGCCTGGGGAATTGCACATTTAGGGTTCTCATTTGTTGTTATTGTCTCTTTAAAAAAACTGTCCATCACTCATTTGTACTGCTATGTGAAAAATAAGTCCTGAGGAATGGAAGAGCGCTAGGTCCAGGTGACAGAACCTAACTACTGAACCTGACTCCAAAAATGAGGTCCAGAGCACCAGAAAGATGGCTCAGTTTGTAAAGCGCTTGCTGTGCACACATGAGGCCCCTGCAAACAGCTGGGTGTGATGCTGTGCACACATGAGGACCGTGCAAACAGCTGGGTGTGATGCTGTGCACACATGAGGACCCGTGCAAACAGCTGGGTGTGATGCTGTGCACACGTGAGGACTCGTGCAAACAGCTGAGTGTGATGCTGTGTACACATGAGGCCCCTGCAAACAGCTGGGTGTGGTGCTGTGCACACGTGAGGCCCCTGCAAACATCTGAGTGTGATGCTGTGCACGTGTGAGGCCCCTGCAAACAGCTGGGTGTGAGGGAGCGTGCTTGTAACTCCAGCACTAGGTCAGCCAAGACAAGTGGATCCCTGGGGCTCACTGGCCACCCAGCCTGGCCAAGTCAGTAAGCCGCAGGTAAGTGGCTGAGAGGCCCTGTGACAGAAAGCAAAGTGGCTGCTCATGAGACACATCAGTTATTGAAGGCCATCCTCTGGCATCTGCACACATGCATACCCCCTCACACACAATGATCCCCCAAACAGACAGACATACAGACAGTCAGATAGACACACACACACACACACACACACACACACACACACACACACACGGTGGGGGGTGGCAGGCCCAGGGGAGAGGGCTTTAGCTACAACACAACCTCTGACCCTTCAGAAACCATGAGACCCACCATTCTTTCTAATGAGACCATTTTACTTCAAATGTTCCTAAAATCCTCTAGGAAAATGAATGGTTGAATGTTGCTCGTTTTTATTTTAAATAAATAAATACTATAAGCGGTGAATCCCCCAGAAAGGGTTCCTCTGAGGTAAGGGAGGGCACCTGACCCATGTTCTATAACACATCCTCTCCTAGCCTGGGGAGGCGGGAGCCGCCCCCGCCCCCGCCCCCACCCCGCCCCCACCCCGTCCCCACCCCGCCCCCACCCCGTCCCCACCCCGCCCCCACCCCGCCCCCACCCCGTCCCCACCCCGCCAGCAGAACTGGCTCCTCTGCTTCCCTCACTGATCTCCTTTCCTGCCCCACAGGAGCAGACTTCTGCTCACCCAGCCACTGGCCTGGAGGTCAGTGACTCAAATATGAGTTACGGATGACATCTTCACTTCCTGTCAGAAAAGAGGGAAACCAACATGACTACCACTCCCCTCGGTGTGACTAACTTTAGAAAGCTTCCTCCTGCTGGCAGCCCTTAACCTCATCTGTTCTTGAAACATTTATTTCAAAAAAAAACCATGTCCTTGTGAATTCACCATCCACCGCCTTGGGGTGGGCATACAACTTTCTGTAAGGCTCTGGCCAGACCCAGTCGGGGAACCACACCTCTGAAGTGTGGCTGAAGATAGCCCCTCTAAACCCAGTTCCACAGGAGCACACGGGCCTCACTGCAGTGGCTGTTCTGTTCCGAGCCGCAAAATTACTCCCATCTTGAAGATCTGGGAGCTCGTTTTCCTCTTGGATGGTGTCGGTTAACACAGATGGCCTAACATTCCTGGTGCTTGGCTGCTTCCTCGTAACAGCCCCACTTCTCCTTCCCTCAGCAGAGCTCAGTTCACACATACCTCTAGTCCCTGCGTGCAAAGGTTCAGTGGAGAAACCCCGCATCAGTGAGTCGCAGAAGACACTCATTGTCAAACGTGGGCACCCACAAGCACATGCATGTATGTCCATGTTCACGACATACACACATATGCACACTACACACATACACATGAGAAAAGAGGAAAAAAAGAAGGAAATCTTGCTACTTACAAGAACATAGATGGACCTAGAGGACAAGTTGCAAAGTGAAATCAGCCAAATAGGTAGATATCTGTGTGTGAAGTCAAAACTAGTCAAACAGAAGCAGAGGATTCAGAGACACACCCAGGGCCAGGGGAAACGTTAGAGGAGAGGCAATGGTCAGAGGGTACACAATTCAGTCACACAACACCAATGAGTTAACCACACTGCATTATTGCACACTTGAAATTTTCTAAGATGGTAGAACTAGTTTTTAAAATCATGTATATGTGTCTGTATATTGTGCCTTTGGAGCCCTGGGGTGTCAGATCCTCTGGAGAGAGAGAGAGTTACAGGCAGCTGTGAGGCACCCATGTGGGTGCTGGGAATTGAACTCAGATCCCCTGCATTGTGGGAGGCCAGCTCCCACTTTTTCAAGGGTTCCTATATGGAGGAGAGAGGGACAAGAAAATATTAGAAAGACAGAGAAGAGGAGAAAGACAGAAACACAGGAAAGCTTCAGGAGGACCTGGATCAATACCCAACAGCCTTGTCTGTTTATTCAAAGGGGCTTTTTATAACAATGCCAAGGGGAGAGGCAAAAGACCTCCCCCTTGCTAGATCAAAGCATACCACACAGCCAAGTGTAGACCCTTCTAAACACCTGGTAACCATGCCCATGGTCAAATCACCCCTTATGCAGCCCTGCTGAATAAAGCAAGCTCAGATTCTTTGACCCTAAGTTAAGTTCTGACTAGGAAACCTCTGTGGGTCTTGACACTGCATGAGCAGTGCACTATTTTAACTCCTAAGCCACCTCTCTAGTACAAGATGGTAGATCTTACTTTTTGTATTTTTATCACAAAAATTAAATACACATACGAATAATAACTAGGGTGGGGGAAACTTTGGGACATGATGGACATGTATAACCTTGACAGTGGTGATGGTTTCACAGATATATGCTTATTCCCAAACTTACCATGCTGTGAACATTAAATATAGATATCTGTGTCAGCCTATCTTAGTCATTGTTCTAATGCTGTGAAGAGGCACCATGACCAAGGCACCTTACAAAAGAAAGCATTTAATTGGAGGTTTGCTCACAGTTTCCAGGGGTGAGTTCATGATCATCATGGCAGGGAGTGTGGCGGTTGGCAGGCATGGTGCTGGAGCACTAGCTGAAAGCTGACATCTGATCCACAAGCAGACGGCAGAGAGAGCCTGGGCCTGGTGTGGGCTTTTGAAACCTTAAAGATCACTTTTAATGCTACACCTCCTCCAACAAGGCCATACCTTCCAATCCTTCCCAAAATAGTTCCACCAACTACGGACCAAACATTCAAATATATGAGCTTATGGGAGGAGCCATTCTCATTCAAACTACCACATAACCATACAAAAGATAAAATACACAAATGATGGGTTGATGACTGGTGGAAGAACAGGCGTATAGATGACAGATGGAAAACTGTAGTGGGGCTGGTAATAATCAGAGGATGAGGGAAGACTAAGTTACTGGAATTGTGACAACAAAGTTGTCAGCCAACCATGGGGCGAAAATGGGAACAGCTGGTTACAATGCAGAACTTCCTAAGGACATGGAGCTGGGGCTGACAAAATGACTCAATTCCTCACTCCATCCTGGGTCAGATTCCCAGGATTCATGTGGTGGTGAGAACCACCTCCCAAAACAGTCCTGTGACCTTCACAGGTGCACGCATACACACACACACACACACACACACACACACACACACACACTAAAAATCGGTTTGAAGACACAGGGCTGGGGACACCAGGCTCTTCTGGATGGGAATCAGGAAGAGGATGTACAGTGTATTTGGGAAGCACACACACACCGGTGGGAAAGTGATTGCCCTCTTCAGTACACAGAAAAAGAGAAAGTTCTAGGACAGGGGCATTGAGCTGAGGGTCCTGTGCTAAAGTGGTGGAGCCCACTCTGCTGGACTCCTCCACCCAGCTCCACACACAAAGCACCTGCTCCGCAATAGCATTGGGCCTGAACAGAGCATGGGCTGAAGGGTAGGTGGGGCTGAAATCCAGTTCCTGTGCTGAGCTCAAGTACTGGCACAGGCAGTGACCAGAGGAAGAGAGGCCTTTACCTCCTTGTCCAGGAGGAACCAAGAAATCACCAACCCCGCTCCTGCAGGGTGCCTCTCTAGATTGAAGCCTGTTCCTGGGATTCACAAAGGGCTGGCATAGGGCTTGCAGCTCTCTGCCTGGGGCTCTGACAGCCAAACTCAGAATCTGCATGAAAGACTCTTATCAGAGGTCTTCAACAAGCCTCCCTGACAGAATCCACAGCAGCACAGCTGGATGACTCTGCCACAGAAACCACAGCACCCAGCATGGGCAGACAACAGCTGTGGAAGTTACCAGTCAGTGTCCTAGGAAGAGAAGACGTGAAACGATGGAAGGAAAGAAAGATCGAGAGCAAGCTTTTAGAAACTTGAGGAAATGGGAAAAATATAGAGACAAAATTAGAAAATGGTGGACATCTCAAATAATGGAAACAGAAATCATGAAAGATTATTTTCACAAATTAAAGGGTGTGATGAATATCTAGGTTGTTGGGAAATTAATATATCAAGTAGCCAGAATAGGAGATTTAAAAATCAATGTAAATCAAGGCATACCATCACAAAATGTGGAATGACATCAGGGGAAAAGTCACAAAGTGTCTATGAAGAAAACAAAATGAGTTCTATCCAAATTTTGAGGACTCAGAATTTCTTCAGAGTTTGCAAGCCCCACAGATGATGGTGCTTGTCCTCACATTGCTGAAGAAAAGGACTCTCAATGCAGTGGAATTAGACACTTGCTCAAAACACTAGTCATTCATTAGGGAAGAAATGAGTAAGTGAAAACAAGTTGGAAAGAGTTTGGATGGATTAAAGATACCTTTTTTTGATGTATAAACTCCCAAGCCTTGCTGTTGAATGAATTCAGTATCTCAGGATGCTGCTACAGAAGACTTCAGAGATGTGAAGGATATGCCAAGAAGGAGGAAGGTAAGGGATCCAGGAAGCAGATTCCAGCTCAGGGACAGGGAGAAGAATCCCCAAGTCAACAGTGAAGAGAGACCCTCATATGAAGGTGGGCCCAGAGGGATGGAGAGACTCCACAGACATTCGGTGAAAATCCCTGGGATCCCTGTATTCCGAACACACTGCCACTCCAGTGAAGAGTTTGGGGCCTCCTCAGCAACATGGAAAAGAAACAACCAAATGAAAACACAAAGCAGCCAGGAACTGCAGGAGAAAAACAAAGTTTTACAAGAAAGAAAAGTTAGTTAAAAATACTGTATGACCCAGTGGTTTGGAAGAACACGATCAAAATGATGGCAGGAAAAATGATCTAACCAAGTTTGTCATGTCATTAATTCAGAAGACGAGTGGACACAGAGCCCCTAAGAGCCTGGGTGGGGAGAGAGGGGGTGCCTATGGTGGATAGGGTCCTTGTGCTGCGGAGGAAACACCCAACAGCTCAAAGGTGAAAGCTTTAGACTTCAAGGAGAAGGCAACAGGGAGGCAGACCCCTGCCGTTAGGAACGACGCTGCTGCACCCACTGTTTAACGCGTGTACTGATGATTACGTCTACCTGTACATGTTCAAAGCAGATATGCAGGTACACAAAAATGAAAGTTTCTTGTCTGTTTCTGTCACTGGGAGTCAGGGTCTCACTGTGTAATACTGACTGGCCTGGAATTTACTGTGACTTAGGCTGCCCTCGGATTGCATCATCCCCCTGCCTCTGCCTCCTAAATTCTGGGATTACAAGCATGTGCCACCAGCTACAAAGTTACAATTTTAAAATCGGAAGGACTTTTTTTTTCCATTGATAGGGGAAAAGAGCTGTAGGCAGTGTGTCAAGCCAAATTTCATTTGCAGAAGCAGGATATTGAGGTGATCAAACCAGTGAAACAGCTCTCAAGCAGGAGGGAGCAAGGTCGGTGGAGAAGATATTATAATTACTGAAGCTCTACAGAAAAAATGGCATTGAGACATCACGAAAGCAGGCTTGGAAACAAACATTTCCCAAGTGTCATCTGGAGTGTCCGGAGAGGCAAGCGTTAAAAGAGCAGTCAAGAATAAAAACGGTTCAGTAATTGGACTGAGCTGGCAATCAAGGTCAAATGATGGGAGGGGTCAGCAAAGAGGCACAGATCACCAGAACATTCATTGCAAACATTTCTAAGCAGAGTGTCAGAAGACGAGAATTAAGTTCATATCCTTTAATGAGCCTTGTACACACACACACACAAACACACACACACACACACACACACACACACACACACACACACGCTTTCAAAGATTTGGTGTTTTAGAATGATTGTGTATTTTTCCAGGACACCACACAAGAATATGATCCTGTTTTCAGTAGATACACAGTTGTCTTTCATGGAACAGTAGCACAAACCCCGCATTAATAAGAAAGTGAATCTTAGGGCATATTGTCATTCCTATCCTGGTACAAAGCCCTGGCCCTGTTCTTTAGCCACACAAGGGGTGGCATTGTCTGTCTGAGATGATGTTTGAGCTGAGGTTCCTGGCTTGGCTGGGACCTTCCCTTTGGCTGCCTTTCCCTAGGATCAGCTGCCTGTCACAGGCTCTGCACTGTTGACACCCCAAACAAGACACAAGCACAGGAAAACAGACCACGCAAGCAAGCTGCTTTTTCCTGCTGACGAGTCAAAGGCCACATTCAAACCACCAAATGTTACATTAAATTTCATCTTGAGATGAAAGTGAACTTCCTGGAAGACTCCTTATTCGTTTTGCTGATTCGAATCCAGGACTTGGCTTCAAGACTAAAAGCATAATTGGTAGCAAATGTTGCCTCATTTCCCCACACACTCTTTTCTGTTTTGCTTCCTAACATGGCTTGTGCTACACTCTCTCACACCCTCCAAACAGATGCAAGATGAACAGAACAGTCTAGTTCTTATTTTTTTTTAAAGCTTACCATCACATTTTAGTGCTGATTTTCCCATCTGCCCCTGTAACTTACTGCTGCCTTCCAGACAATCCTCATAAGTGCACTTAGAAGAGGGGCATTCATTTGGAAATCAGAGTCCACCCAAGTGTGTTAACAGCACCCCAAAGCGCTTAATTGGCGGATATACTTGTGCCAGTACGTCTAGCAGCTTCCCTCTGAAGCAAATGTAAACAAAATGAATACTCTTCAAGGGGCAGAGAGGCTGAGCACAGCAGCACAATCCCCAGTCCTCCGGCCACATAGCTGCACAGGACCAACCACAAAGCAAGGAGACAGCCGAAGTGCCATTGAAGGTGGATGAAGGGGCCACTGAACCAGGCAAATTAATTAGAAATTTGCAAATGTTTATTTAAAGTCCACAGATAGGTCAATAAGAGCTTTGCTTTGGAGCTAGCAGACAGGACAGACACTTCTCCAAGGTCAATTAGCTAAGGACAGACTGTGGAAGTGGTTTGGGTCTGGCCTAGGCAGCTACATTTGGTCTATGGGTCCTTTGGCAAGAGTCCTTGCTAAGGACGGTTGCTAGAGTTTATGGGCTACAAGCAATGTTTTGGAAATGGGAGGAAGCTGGGGCCGAGGCATCTGGGCAGTTCTCTAGAGCTGGAAAAGGCTGGGAAGGAGCTTTCCCCAGGAGCCTCCAGAAAAGGCAATCGTGCCAACACCTTGCTGTTAGAGCTTGGACCTCCCAAACTGCAGGATGATACATTTGTGTCTGAAGCCGCTACATTCGTAGTCCTTCATTGTAGCAGCCAAAGGAACCCAGGATGCAATGTGTTGTGGACTCTTTCTCAGCCCTGACCGGCCTTTCCTGTAATAGTGGCCAAGTAAAAGGTCAGTTACACACAACACATGCCTCTCACCACCGGACCTATGGCTGCACATAGTGTCTGTGACAGGCAGTGAAGAAAAATATTATTAACAGTAACATCTCTGCATCGGTTTAGGAGCAAAGTACCAACAAATTCCTTTGCAAAAAATTTATTATATATTTATTTGTTTTGTGCGTGGTGGCTGTGTGTGTGCGTGGGGGGGTTGGGGGACTAAGAGTGCCTGGGCACAAGCACACATATCATAGTGTGAATGTAGATGTCAGAGAACAAATTTTGGGAGTCAGTCCTCCTACCATGTGGGTCCCTCAGATCAAACTCAGGTTGTCAGGCTTGGTGGCAGGAACCTTTACCTGCAGAGCCACCTTGCCAGCCCTCAGTTGTTTTCCTTTCTCGCTTTCTTTCTTTCTTTCTTTCTTTCTTTCTTTCTTTCTTTCTTTCTTTCTTTCTGTCTTTCTATTTGATCTGCTTTGTTTTGCTTTGCTTTACTTTGTTTTGTTTTGAGACAAGGTGTCACGCAGCCAAGCCAGCCACAGATTTACGGTGTAGCCCAAGCTGGTCTTGAACTTTGGATCCTCCTGCCTCCATCTCCTCTGTGCTGGGATTACAGGTAGGTGCCACCATGCCCAGATTAGTGGCAACAAATTTGCAGCAACAGATCTCATTGTTCTCTGAAGCTCTTGAAAATAAAGTAACTTTTAATGATGAAACTTAAAGCCAGATCACAGAATGAGATACTTTTTCCCTCCACATAGAAAGGGTTAACAATATCCTTGCATAGGTCTCCTGAAGGAAGGAGGGGGCAGGGTATAAAAGAAAAATTCAGTATACTAGCCAAAGAAATCAATAAAAAGAATGAGAAGTTAGTTTCCGATAGTACTTTTGATTTTTAAAGATGGGCCCCTGTGGTCCCGTCAGTTGTTGATGTGGAAAGAGAGAAGCCCTTTGGGGACATCAAATGAGCAGGGCACTGGGGCTCTTATCTGAGGCTCCTGGTTTCAAGCCTATGTTCTGTATGTTATGTCTCCCCTAACTGCAAAGGAAACACACACACACACACACACACACACACACACACACACACACACCCCACAGCATGAGGGTGCACATGCTCCGGAAATAGCAGCTAACAACTTTTGAGATGTTTTAGTCACTACTTGATTTGGTTCCTGAAAATATTTACTGAGATTATTAACTCAAAATGATAATATCCTAATGTGATGATTTGAAAGAAAATGGCCCCCATAGGGAGTGGCACTATTAGGAGGTGTGGCCTTATTGGAGGAAGTGTGTCACTGTGTGTGTGTGTGGGGGGGGCCCCCCCGCTTTGAGGTCTCCTATGCTCAAGCTTTCCTCAGTGAGACACAGTTCTCTTCCTGCTGCCTGTGGATCAGGATGTAGAACTCTCAGCTTCTTCTCCAGCACCATGTCTGCCTGCATGCTGCTGTGCCCACCATGATGATAATGGACTGAACCTCTGAAATTGTAAGCCACCCAATTAAATGTTTTCCTTTATAAGCCTTGCTGTGGTCATGGTGTCTCTTCACAGCAATAGGAACCCTAACTAAGACACCTAGTAAAGGCCACAAACTCAGATGAGAATTCCTTCCACCTGAGTGTGAATTCCTTTCTGAGATGAAACAGGAATGTAAAGGCACTGAGGTCTTGGGCAGAATCAAGAAAGGAGTTAAGAAATGTTTGGCTTTGGAAGTTATTCAAGCAAGGCCATGCCTTGATTCTGGATAGCTTGTGGAATGTTTCTAAGTCCCGTTTTCCTCAGGCAACCTGAGAGGAGAGCATTTTAAAGGCTTGGTAAATGAATCCAAGCAGAGAACATATGCACATGCTTTGTCAGCCATGCAGAGCTGTAAAGGTTCAAAGTAATATTACTTCGGAGCTTAAAGAATTTTCTCAATTTCTATGCTGATACAGTCTAAACCCTTAATTTGCTATTATGTACAATAACATTTATAATTTTTATTATTATATCAAATATAATTTTCTCTTATAAGTGTCAATAAGATCTAATGATTATTTTTCTCCTTGTTAGTGTAATTCCAAATTCTACTAAAGAAAGTAACATTAGAGTGAAAAATGGGAAGATTGTGATTTGTGAACAAGAAAGGCACAATTGCTGGCTGGCAGTGTAGCCCTGTGGGAGCAGTCTTACCCAGTCTTCACAAGGAAGGCCCTGGGTTCACTCCCAACATTACCAGAAAAAAGAAGCAGAAAAAGATCACAGTTCTAGGCTGTGGAGACGGCTCAGTCAGTGAAGGACGTGCCTTACAAGCATGAGGATTTGAATTTGAGCCCCAGAACTCAGGAAAAAAAAGAGCCAGTGGTGGTGACACAGGCTCATAACCACAGGAGGACCCCAGGGCTGCCTGGCTTGCCTGCCTGTCATACTCGGCAAACCCAAGGCCACTGAGGCCCCCTGTGTCAACAAAGGGATGAACAACTCCTGAGGAATGACACCCAGGGCTGCCTTCTGACCTCTACATCCACACATGTGCACACTCACCCGCTCAAAACATGTACACACTCACCCACTCAAAACATGTACACACTCACCCACTCAAAACATGTACACACTCACCCACTCAAAACATGTACACACTCACCCATTCATAACGTGCACACTCACCCACTCATAACATGTACACACTCACCCACTCAAAACATGTACACACTCACCCACTCAAAACATGTGCACACTCACCCATTCATAACGTGCACACTCACCCACTCATAACATGTACATACTCACCCACTCAAAACATGTACACACTCACCCATTCATAACGTGCACACTCACCCACTCAAAACATGTACACACTCACCCATTCATAACGTGCACACTCACCCACTCATAACATGTACACACTCACCCATTCATAACGTACACACTCACCCACTCATAACATGTACACACTCACCCATTCATAACGTGCACACTCACCCACTCATAACATGTACACACTCACCCACTCAAAACATGTACACACTCACCCACTCAAAACATGTACACACTCACCCATTCATAACGTGCACACTCACCCACTCAAAACATGTACACACTCACCCATTCATAACGTGCACACTCACCCACTCATAACATGTACACACTCACCCACTCAAAACATGTACACTCACCCATTCATAACATGCACACTCACCCACTCATAACATGTGCACACTGCACACTCATCCACTCATAACACGTGTACACTCAGCACTCATAACATGTGCACACACATAAATAAAAACCACAGTTGCGCCTCCAATAACTCTGGCCCGCCCCCATACCTCATTCCTCTATTTTATACACATGGCTGAGATGAGGACAAAGCACACTCACACTCAGATATCTCTCTGTACAAATGCACAAACCTACACGTGCTGATGCAAGCACTTTACCTTGACAATCTGCCAAGTTATCTCAGCTCAGCGAGGCTAATGTGCTTCAGTTTATGGAAAAACAGATGACCCAATCCACACGTACTCACACTTACCTATTTAGACACCTCAACTTATCCCAAGGGACATTTAATTTTAGCAGGAAGTCAAAGGAATGAAGACATGCTTGGATCAGAGGCTTATCTGATGGTGCCCACTCTTCCCACCTCCCTGGAATGAAGCTGAGGACACAGTTATGAATGAACAGCCCCTTTGCTTGGGCAGGGGAGCTGTGCATCTGGATCAGGAATGCCCTATCCATGTGGTGGAATACCATGAGAAGAAACGGACTTCTATACACTTCGCAAGCAGCTCTGTTTGGTAGCTGCAAGAAACCTTGGCGTGAATGAGTATTTTCTTTCAACTTCTCTTGGCTACAACCAATTCAAATAACAACCTCATTTTGAAGTTATTGAATTAAACAAATATTTTTTTTCTTTTTCCACTTTCATGTATGTGTATATGTGAGTGTGCATGTAGCATGTATGTGTGTGATTAGACATGTGTCCATATGAGTGCGCACACACATGTGTGCATGTGGAGATCTGAGACTGATGTTAGGAATAATCTCAATTGTTCTGCCTTAGTCATTGAGGCAAGGTCTCTGTCAAGAACTCCCTGATACACTAGCTGTGTTAGCCAGCTTGCTCTGGGGACCCCTGTCACTTCCTCCTGGATCTGGAATCACTGGTGTACCATCACACATACTTGGCATCTATGTGGATTTCTGGGGGTCCAAATCCCCGTTCTCAGACTTGTCAGGCAAGGGCCTAACTGCTGAACCACCTCCCCAGGCCCAAGAAATGTATTTTTGAGGACATCATAGACTGCTTTCACAACCATAGTTCTAAGCCAACCAAAAAAGAAAGAGAGAGACAGAGACAGAGACAGAGAGACAGACAGAGACAGAGACAGAGAGAGATGCCTGTTGATATGACAGTGGCTACACATACCTTCTGCTGCCTGCCTCATGGACCTACCAGAATGCTGAGGGCCTGGATATGAAGTCTGTGAGAGCTTCTTAGGCTTGAGAGGACTACCCTGTCACAGAACAGAATTTCCATGGCACAGCAAGATGATTCAGCTGTAGAGGTACTTGCTGTCAAGTCTGACAACTTGAGTTCAGTTCCCAGGGGGACCCACAATGTAGGAGAGAATGGAATCCTGCAAGTGGTCCTCTGTCCTCCTCATACTCACAAGCACACACTCACGCAGCCACATTCGTAAGTGTAATAGAATGTCTGAGGAGAAGACCACTCACACTCAGCTTATCTTTGTAGAAGTATCTCAACAACCAGGACACACCCACCTAGTAGTAAGGACAGACAGGAAGAGCTGATGGCTGACAGATTTTAAGTCTCTGAAGTAATCTAAGAAAGAAAACGTTAGTTGTGTTAACTGCCACCCCGTGTGTGTGTGTGTGTGTGTGTGTGTGTGTGTGTGTGTGTGTGTGTGTTGTGTGTGCTCTCATGTAGCTGAGGCTTGCCTTGAATTATCTTATGTAGCTGAGGCTGTCCTCCAGCTCACCAGCACTGGGATTACAGGTGTGTACCACTGTGCCTGGCTGCCCGTTTTTTTAGATGCCAACTCCTCCATCATAGGAATCTCTTCCATGATTGCTATTTTATTTAATAAAATAAAATTGGAATATTTTATTTTATTAGAAAAGGAATCACCTCACCCTCAGTCTGCATGAAATTAGAACAAGTGAATGGACAGAAAGATCAGGCCGCAGTACGATGCTCCTCTGTGTGATGGCCAGTGCTGTGAAAGGGAAAGCAAATGGCGTCACACATTTCCTTTTTAACCACAGCCCAGCAAGTGCTCGAAATCAGTACAAATACATAAATAGGGCCTCGTTGCTGAGCTCCTGATAACATTTATTGCTTTAATGTTTACACAGTTCCTTTTCCCTGGAACAATTACAGGGAAGACTCTTCCCCCAACCCTCACGTAAAGGGGTAAGGCAGAGCAGAAGAGCAGGAAGCCTCTGATTTCAAACAGAGCCATGTAATAGAAATGCGCCCTTGAGGGCTCTGGCTCATTGCTGGAGGGCACTGAACTACCATAGCACTTGAGGGCAGATACGAGATCTGGCAGCTCCTTCATTAGCGGATGGCCTCACCCATGGGAGGGAAAAATCACTCTTCGTTTTCTGAAAACCGATCTCCAGAACTTTGGCTTGTGTATCCTGACGCTTTAAAAATGTGTAATTACCATGTTTTGGAAGAGGTGATGCATACACATGGAATTCATAAAAAGTGCTAGAGGAGTTATAGGGAAAAGCCTGTCTTCTCTCTCCAGGGAAAGCCTGTTGTTGGTTTCTTTTGTTTTATTCACAGAGATTTCCACGCACAGTGGTCCAAGTCGTGCCGGCTTCCTTTCGTTTACTCCTGATGCTTGGCCACAGCTCCACACTTACACAGACAATGGACTTCAGTCTGTTTAACAGACTGACGTAGACCCTCCTCGACACACAAAATGGCTTGATTTTTACCTTAACAACACTGCTTCTAAAACTATTGCCAAATACTTTATAAACCATAAAATTTACTCATCTGGGGGGTTAGAGGGATGGTTCATTGATTAACTCAGGTTCCATTCCCAGAACATGGTAGCTCACAATTGTCTGTAACTCCAGGTCCAGGGGATCTAACACCCTCTTCTGGGCACTAGGCACACACGTGGTGCACAGACATAAACGTAGCCAAAACACCCATACATATAATTTTTTTTTTTATTTTGAATGTACAATCAACTTTGAAGAACAGATTTTTGGTTTTGATTTAAATTTATTTCCACGCAATGTGTTTTTATCATATTCATTGTCCCCACAACTTCTCCTAGATCCTCCCCACCTCCTTGTTCAAATAACTTCCTCTCTCTCTCTCTCTCTCTCTCTCTCTCTCTCTCTCTCTCTCTAACAAAAACAAAACAAAAAACCTAATAAGACAAAAAATACTAAAACAAAACAAAAAAACACCAAAAAAGAAAAAAAAAAAGAGTCCATTTTGTGTTAGCCAACTCTCCCTGGGCATGGATCTTGCCCTGGAGTGTGGTGCACATACCCAGTGACACTCCATTGGAGAAAACTGATTTTCCCTTTCCCAGGTATCAACAGCAGATAGCCTCACCCCAATCTCTTCTCGGTTAGGATATGAGACTGTGTGTCCACTCCCTTCTCAGTGGGAGGATTTTGTCTGGTGAGTGGGCAGCTCCTGAGTGTGTTTATTTTTTGAATTAAAGTTTCACTCTCTAGCCCAGGCTGGCCTTGGTAGTGAACCTCAGCCTCCCAAGGGCTTGGATTGCAGGACAGGGCCACCACCTCCTGGGACTTGGGCTGCTGTCCCCAAAGCCCAGCTTTTGAACTGCTCCAGCATTCAGGAGATTCCCAGGAGGGAATCTGTTCACAGCTTCCACCCCTACTTGAACTCTTCGCAGCCACTCATCTGCTTTCTGTGTTCATAGGTTTGCTTTCCCTGGACATTTCATAGAAATGGAAGCATACAATGTGTGTTATTTCTTAACTGGCTTCTTCCACTTAGTGGGTTGAGACATCCGTGTTACACTATGTGTCTGCCACCTTTTCTTGTTTAGGGGTAAATACTATTTTATTTGATACACACGTTGTCTCTCTAGTCAAAGTAACAGTTATTTGGACTGTTTCTAATCTGGGACCATTATGATACCGTGACCATTATGTGTGACCTGGACCATATACCACATGAATATTTGTGTGTGTCTTCCTCCATGCTTTTCTACCCTCTTTCCTGAGACAAGCTTTCAGTGAACCTGGAGCTACATTCCTCCAGCCTGGTTACAGTGAGCAGAATGTATCCGCTACCATAGTGCCAGTGTTACAGATGCACACAGCTGGACGCAGCCCTCCCTCTGTGAGGATGAGGGATCCGAGCTCAGGTCCTCAGGCTTACACAGCAAGTGTTGTACCCACTGCACAATCTTCCTAGCCCCTACATCTGTACATTTTTTAATGAGACTGTCAAACTCTTTCCCAAAGCATATGCACCAGTTTCCACCAGTGATAATCAAGGATTCACCAAGAATATTAAACTTGGCTACTCAACATAGGCTTTGCCGTAGGTATAGGTTGAATTGTGTCCCTTACAGAAATATTTCAAGTTCTAACTCCCAATATCTTTGCAACAGACCTTATTTGGAAATAATCTTTGTTGACAACCCAGTTAAAATAGCGTCATTGGAGTGGGCGCCTATCCAATATAACTGTGCCTTAAAAAAAAAACAACTGGCAATGCCTTGCATGTGGACTTCTGGCCTCCAGAACTATGAGACAATAAATTTCTGTTGTTTAACCCAGTTACTGGCACTTTGTTAATGTGCCCTAGCAACCTAATACAAAATCCTCAACCCTGGGGCCATAAAGTAAGATACAGCATATTTAAACAAATCCATTTTCATCTGAGCAGTGAATAAATTGTTCTTTTAAGGAATAACTAGGAAAACATCATAGCAAGACTGTCTCTAGAGACGGTCTCACCTCCCATTAACTGCAGAGCTGTCTGGATTATGGCCAGTCTTGATGCTTGAATTGTCTCTTTCTAAAACCTCAAAACACTGCAGGGAGCCAGAAGGTGATTGTACTACAGGGGCTTATGGAGGAAATACGGGAAAACAGGCTTTGATCAGCCCACTTATCAAAGCAGAAAGTCATTTTCAGTCATTTGCATGTTAGGGTATTTTTACTCAGGTCTACCATGGAAACCAACGCCTCAGATATCACTTGGTTTTTGCCTTTCACTGTCCATTTCTGTAACTAACAGCAGGGAGACAAACGCTTGACTCTCGTACAGTTTGTCTATGGATATACAACCACTAGATGTGTATTCCACTGCTCTCTCCAAATCTACTATCTATTCTGTGCCCTCCTCTGTGCAGATGTTCATGCATGGGTCACATGAGCTGGTCCCTCCTTACAGCTTCTGGCAGGGCTCACTAGTGTGTCCCTTGTGGCAGCTGGTAGGGGAAAGGGCAAGTGGCAGGTCAGTATCTCCCCTCTCCAGCCTCTTCTCAGGCTGCACAGGTTGGCTTTCCCAGATGGAGTGCACATTCTGGGTGCTGCCCTTGTTCTGGTTCAGGTAAGGGCTCTTTCCCTTTGCTTGGGGGACTTGGGACCTGAGGGTATATAATGCCTGTCCTTTACCACATAACCATTTATCTCAGTAACTTTAGACGAGTGATATAGCCTGGTTCTCTCACCGGGTCAGGAGGCTGGGTGTGGTTTAGCAGATTCTTCTACTCAAGGTCTCTGTACAGGAGTTGGCCAGACTGCATTCCTTCCTGGAGCATGGGGTTCTCTTCTGAGCTTTTAAGATTATTGCGGAATTCTTATGAATGTATGAAGAGCTCTACTTTCTTTCTGGCTGTCAGCAGAGGGGCACTCCCAGTTCTTAGAAGTGTCATCTATATTTCTCTGCTGTGTGAGACTCTCACAAGACAGTGACTGACTTCCTCAAGCTTCATGGGAGACTCTGTCACTCAAGTCCTTAGTGTGACTTGATCCTAGGAGTGGTGTCCTGTCATGTCTGCTGTGTTCTATTGGACAAAAATCACAGGCCAGGAAAGTATCCAAGGAGAAGGTCATTGTAGAATGATCTTAAAGGTCATCTTAGGACACTGCATGTGGGACAGAAGGTCAGTACTATGTCCCTCATCCTTGAGTTACTTCCCCTGAACTCCGCTGTCTCAGCTACTTTTCCTGTGATACAATATCTTGACAAAGGCAGAGTAAGGAAGGAAGCATTTATTTTGGCTCATAACTCAAGGGTTCAGTCCGTCGTGGTGGGGATCTTAGTAGCCAGAGCTTAGGCACCGTTTAGAGTATGTCCACAGATACGCCCACAGGCCAACCTGATCTAGTCAGTTCCTCAACTGAGACCTGATTCCCATATGATTCTGGGTTGTGGCAAGTGGACATTTCAACCGTAGTGCACACGGATTCCATGATCCATCTTCAAAGGATCCAAGACAAGAAACACAACTACAAAATAAAAGCAGAAACAGAGGCAGCACCCTGTGTAAGGTGACAGTCTGCATCTTGCAGCGCTGCAGTTAAGACAGGCCGTGGAGAGACACGGAAGCATCCTTCCTACCACGCAGTTGCATCCTGAGTGCAGTCGTCCAACCTGGCCATTCCCAAGGACAGCACAAAACAGTGTTGCTCACACTCTGCCCCTGGGAGCAGCAGCACCAACATCACTTGCAGTGCTTGAGAGAAATGCACGTTCTTGGCCCCATCTCTGACCTGCTGAGTCAGAGACTCTGGAGATGAGATGCAACAATCTATGACTTACCAAGCCCTCCAGGTGATCGTTTTGTTCTCTTCGGTTGAGAAATGACTGGCTACAAACAGAAGGATCAAGGGCTAGGAGTTTACCTCTCTCTCTCTCTCTCTCTCTCTCTCTCTCTCTCTCTCTCTGTGTGTGTGTGTGTGTGTGTGTGTGTGTGTGTACACCTGTGCATTATGTGGTTTTGACAGGAGTACCTTACCTAAGGATGCCATTCATGTATCTTAGGACTTCATTCCCAGCGATCAGAAAGCCAGTTTCTCTTTCTACCTGCTCTAGTGTCCCTCTTCCTTCTTCTTAGCCATGTCTGGAGTCGCGGAAGCCACTCTGTCTTCCTCTTCTTCAGATTAAGAAATGCAGTGGCTACAAGCCTGTAATCTCCTCTTCCCTGCCGCCAGTTTAGAGAAGCAATAACGGGTGCTGTTCCCTTTTGTTGTAGAAGCCCTTCTAATCTGTTAGACATTCCATAGTAATTACAACCTCTCTGAGTAAATGGACCTCACTTAACAAAACCAAGATTATCTCCACAACCTGTAACAGTTTAAAATCTTGGTTAACTAACCTGTTAAGCAGCTTCGGTGAAGTCAAGTAAACTTGGCATTTGCTTGGTCACAGATATCTAGGTACCTTAAAGTGAACAGGCCCCTGTTCCTTGGGTTACTAGGCAACTCAACACACACACCCCAACCCTCCAACCCCCCCACTCCCCCCCACCCCCGTCTTCAAAGTCCCAGCTTCCTACTTAGTGCTTTCTTCTGAGCTCCGTTCAGTATTGAGCAGGATAATTCCAGGGCAGCATTTTCAGATATTGGAAGATCATCAGCGATGTTCCGTGATACTGTGTATGAAAATCTTTTTCTTTTGTTTTGTTGCTACTGGTGTTGTTTGCTTGCTTGTTTATTCACAGTTTCCTGTATTCCAGCCTGAGAATGACCTTGAACTTCAGACCATCCTCTCTCTACCTCCTAAGCGCTGGGGTTACAGGTGTGTGCCACCACAGCTGGCTTATAACCTCCCCCACTTTTTTCTTTTAAAAGGTTTCCTGAAAAAAGACCATCAATGGCTTTTCCCCTTTATATTAGTGTATTTTACTCTTTAAGAAAAGTTCTTATCATGTAAAACAATGTTTTATTATGTAAAACAGTACCCTCCCTTCCTTTGCAGTCATTATACTCTAAAGGTAGAGACAGAGAACCTTTGCTATCCCTTTCAGTTTAAATTTTACATAAAATTTAAATGTTATCCTTAACATGTGCTTTAAACACCAGAACCTTCTCCGGGTGTGGGAACACACACCTGTAATCCCAGCATTTAAGAGGTGGAAGGGGTCAGGAGAACAGCATTCATGGTCAGCTTTGAAACCTACTTCAATAAAACAACTAAACACACACAGGCTCTCACCTTTGAAAAGACCATGGTAACAACAGTGTGATGCTTTCTATTTGAAGTGTTTCTCACAATCATTTCCAGTTGTCTCTCTAACCTTTCTCTTGTCTGTCCTTCCCCACACAAGGCAACCACCTAGAAAATAACCACCAAAATTACAGAACAGGAATCAAGGAGAAGAGCAAAATAAAATGGTAGAGTACAAGAAAAATCAGTCAAACACAAAAGAAAGTGGCATTAAAGGAATAGCAGGTGAAGGAAGTTACATAGAACACAACTAGCAAAGTGGAACTAGAGTCTCAGAGATGGCATAAATACATTACCATCCAACACACAGTGTTTATGGCACATATTCATGTACATGTATTAAATAACATTACTTAAACCTAAAGAAGTTCGAATGACTGTGGTGGTATGAATGCAGTCTCCCCACAGGCTCGTGTCCCCAGCTGGGGAGGTTATACCCCTTAGTGGGGGAGCCTTGCTGGAGGAATTGTGTCACCAGAGGTGGGTGGCTTTGGGGATTTACAGCCTCACTCAGCTTCCAGTTCACTGTCTCTGCTTTCCATGTGCACAGCTGAGGTGTGATTTCTGGGTGTGGGCAGCTGAGGTGTAATTTCTCAGTGTGCACAGCTGAGGTATAATTTCTCAGTGTGCGCAGCTGAGGTGTAATTTCTCAGTGTGCACAGCTGAGGTGTGATTTCTCAGTGTGCACAGCTGAGGTGTGATTTCTCAGTGTGCACAGCTGAGGTGTGATTTCTCAATGTGCACAGCTGAGGTGTGATTTCTCAGTGTGCACAGCTGAGGTGTAATTTCTCAGTGTGTGCAGCTGAGGTGTGATTTCTCGGTGTGTGCAGCTGAGGTGTGATTGCTCAGCTTCCTGCTCCTGCCACCATACCTTTCCTGCCACTGTGAATTCCAGCTCTCTTGAACTGTAAACCAAAAGAGACTCTTCCTTCAATTGCTTTTGGACATGGTGCTTTATCCAACAGCAGAAAGTAACTAATACACTCACTGCAATGTGGGAATGTGCAATGTCCCCAAATGTTTGAACCCTTGGTCCCTGGAGGATGGAAGGCTGTGGAACATTTAGGAGGTGAAGCCCAGCTGGAGGAAGTGGTGACTGTGAGGACAGGCCTGAATGTTAGAGAGATCGCTTCTTCCTGGTGGCACCATGTAACAAGCAGCAGCCATATGCTCCTTCCCTAGGGGACCAAGAATGTTCAGCTGCCATGCTTTCTTCGCCATGATAGACTGTCCCTTCTCTCTATGAGTCAAAATAAAGCCTTCTTCCCTTGAATTGTTGTGAGCTAATTAAAAAGCACAGTGGCTGTTCTGTATGATGCTGTAATGGTAGATACAGACACCACTCACATGTTAAACCCACAGGATGTGCAACTCAAAGAGAATGTCTTCGTGCACTATACCAACATGACATATTTTTCTGAAAATTAAAGACACAGCAAAAACCATTCAAAGGGGAGAGGGGAGCAGAGTGGCTTAGTTACTCCTGTGCTTTCCACTGTACTTCTTCACAAATAAACCTATTAATTAAAAAATGCAGGTATTTGAAGTCTGTATGAAACCATCTTTTGATCTACAGACACAAATATGTTGAAAGTTGGAAAAGAAGAAGAAGAAGAAGAAGAAGAAGAAGAAGAAGAAGAAGAAGCCACAGAATGGCCAGGTGGCTACAAAGTGCACTTCCGGTCAAAACTGTTTTAAAAGACAAAGTCAATATATAAACACAAAAGGTGCTGGAGAGATGGCTCAGTGGGTTGCGTGCTTGTCATGTAAGCATAAGGACCAGAGTTTGGATCCCCAGCATCCACACAACACCCAGGTGTGGGCTGCGCATCTTTAGCCCAGGTGCTGAGGGTGGGGTAGATAGGCAAATCCCCAGGGCTTGCTGGCCAGCCAGCCTTGTAGACAAGGTGAGTGCTGGGTCCAGTGAGAGATCTGGCTGGAAAAAAAATAACATGGAAGGTGAAAGACAGAGACACCTGAGGTTGGTCTCTGCCCTCCACAGGTGCATGCACAGGTATGAGCACCCTTCCACACAAAGGGTCAGTCATCAAGAAGATATGATGACTAAAATGTGTTTGCCTAGTGACCAAGCCCTAAAATACAAGAACAAAATATTGTCAGAATCAAAGGGAGAAATAAACAAGTCTGCAGTAATTAAATAACTTCAAAACTCCCCACTTTCAATAATGGGGTAGAATTTCCTACCAAGAGCTGTGAGGAAATACAGGACTACAACTATATATCACTACAAATAATGACACTAAGTCTAGCAGGATATCCATGCTTCCCAGTGCACACAAAGCAAGCTGCAGGGCAGAGCACAAAACAATCTCTGCAGATCTTAAATATTAAAATAATAAAGGTAGTTCCTGAGCGACCACAGGCAGGACAGTATCAAGAATAGAAGGGAAACTGCAAACATCACAATATGTAGAAATTTATAGCACACACATGTCTCAGATACATGTGTATATGTGTATTCACCCTGTAGCTCAGTCTGGCCTCAGACTTGTGACAATTCTCCTGCCTCAGCCTCTTAAGTGCTGGGTTTGTAGGCATAAGTCACCATGCCCAGCTAACAAAACACCTTTCAAAACAAAAGAAGCAAAGAGGAGATCACAAAGGGAATTATAATACTTGAAAATGAGTTGAAAACAAATCACAACATGCCAGTAAGTGTTCAGAGGAAATGGTATAACTTCGTGTCTACAGCAGAGGAGGTGCTGGCTATTGTCAACAACCCAGCTTCAAATCTCAAAAAGCAGAGACAATAGAGCAGCTAAGCCCAAAATTGCAGAAGGAAGTGAAAAGATTATAGCAAGTGATCTCAAAACAGACAACGAAAACCACTAGAATCTGTGAACCCAAAAGATATTTCTTTAAAAAGATCAACAAAACCAGCAAACCTTACAACAACTCAGTGAAAAGCCAGAAGACACAAATAACTAAAACCAGAAATGAAACTGAACACAGCAATGCCAGCCACCCAGCGTGGGTGACGGTACAGTGAAGTCAGTGCCTTCAGACATTGCTCATGGGGGTCTGTTGGACAATTTGGCCACTGCAAGTTCTCAGTGATAATCATCACATGAGCAGTATTCTACTCCCAGGTGTATCTCCTGAAGAACTGAAACAAATGCTTTAAAACCATGCACAAATATTCACAGCCATAGTGCCCATCCGCCTGTGAATGGACAAATTCCGATGTATTCCTGCAATAGAATATCACTTAAGTCATGCAAACAGTGGTAGATTGGTCTGTGTTATAACATGGGTGCAGCAAGGAGCCAGATACAAAAGTCCACAAATGATTCCATGTATATAAAATATCTGGAACGGGTAAATTCGTAAGCACAAAAAGGAGACTGGTATTTTCCAGGGGCTCAAAAGAAGGAAATGAAGAACGTCATTTTCAAAACAGAACAGAGACTAGAGAGATGGCTCAGCTGCTGGAAGCAGCTGCTGCTCTTCAGGAGGACCCAGCTTTGGTTCCTGGCACCCACACTGGGCAGCTTACAACTATCTGTGACTCCAACTCCAGAAAATCCAACATTCTCTCCTGGCTTCTGAAGGCATTGCATGCATGTAGCACACACACACACACACACACACACACACACAATTAAAAATAAAATAAATTTTTAGAAAACATAAAACATTTTTATTTTGTGTGTATGTGGCTGTGCATGGGCATGGTTGCGCTGTGGCTCACAAGGGGAGGTCAGAGCACAGTTTGAAGGAGGGGCTCTCTCTTATACTATATGGATCCTAGGGTCTAAACTCTACTTGTCAGGCTTAGTGGCAGGTACCTTTTTGTAGAAGTAACCATCTTATTAAATAAGAAACACAGAGCCAATGTAAAGATAAAAGCCCAAGAGGTCAGAGCTAAGAGCCTTACCCTTCCTGCTTCAGCCAAGAAAGACCTACTTCCTGTGTGTTTGTCTTTATATAGACTTTCTGTTCTGCCTTCTCATTGGTTGTAAACCCAACCACATGACCGCCTCGTCACTGCCTGTCTGTACAGACCTCCAGGTCTTCTATGGTTGGTATTGAGATTAAAGGCATGTGTCTCCAATGCTGGCTGTATCCTTGAACACACAGAGATCTACCTAGCTCTGCCTACCAAGTGCTGGGATTAAAGGCGTGTGCCATGAACATCCAGCTCTGCTATGGCTTGCTATTAGTTCTGACCCCCAGGCAACTTTATTTATTAACATACAAATAAAATCACATTTCAGTACAAATAAAATATTACCATATCTTTTTTTTTTTTTAATTTATTTATTATATATACAGTCTTCTGCCTCTATGTATGCCTGCATGCCAGAAGAGGACTCCAGATCTCATTACAGATGGTTGTGAGCCACCATATGGTTGCTGGGAATTGAACTCAGGACCTCTGGAAGAGCAGTCAGTGCTCTTAACCTCTGAGCCATCTCTCCAGCCCTTTTTTTTTTTTTTTTTTTTTTTTTTTGCTTTTTGAGACCAGGTCTTGTTTTGTAGCCCAGACTGGCTTGGTGATCCTCCTTTTTAGACCTTCTGAGTACTGAGATTACAGCTGTGAGCCGTTATATCATCAAAGAATAACTTTTTGAAGAGTATATGTTTTCATCTTAGAGTGATGAAAATATTTGAACCAGTTCAAGGTAGCTGTTGCTTATGTTGTTAATGTCCTAAATGCCACCAAATTATTGACTTTAAAATGGCCAGTTCAATGTTACACAAATTTTACAAACAAATAAGAAACACAAAACAAACAAACAAACAAATAAAAATCTGAAGCAGACCATGGTGGTTTATTCCTGTAATCCAGGCACTGAAGATGCTGAGGCAGGGGGATTGCCATGAGTTTAGTTCCAGCATAGGTTATATTATAGGACCTCGTTTCAGGAACAGGAAAAAAGAAGAGAAGAAGAGAGAGGAGAGAGAAGGGGAGAAAGGAGAAGGAGAAAGGGAGGAGAGGGAAAGACATCTCTGATAGCTCCGATATTTATCAGTGAGGTGTCACTCCTGAGCCTATGGAGGAACATGTGTGTGGCTTCTCCTGCCTGGCTGGTGGCTTCCTCCAGGAGCAAACCATCAGATTTACTAACTTGTGATCAGTCTATGAAGCAGGGAAAGCAGAGAACAGGAGTATAAAGAATCTGACGCAGGCCAGAGGGGAACACAGACTGGACTGCGGTCTCCATAAGGTTGAGAGCAGGCACAGAAGGAACAACTGCAAGAGAAGTCAGGAGAGAGAGAAGACTCTGGCCAGAGCCCTGGATGTTCGTGTGTGTGACTGAGTTTAGACCAGCACATTCCTGGGGGACTGAGCTACAGACTGGCCACAGCAGTAAGTGGCTGTAAGAAAAGAAAGGGACTTCTGGGGTCAGCGAAGACCCAGGTCCTGTGCCCACACACCAGGCTGTGCATCCTATAAGCACTGGCAAGGTCCTGCATAAGGGCAGGACTTGGGTGGGACCAGGTAACACAGTCTTCAGTGACTGTTGCGGAGTCCCAGGTTATCACTTCAGGCAGAGATACGTCAGCTACATGGTGTAATTCAAAAAGAAGAAAAGGCTCTTGTAAATGATGGTGACATCAGGCATTTGAGACCAAAATAATGCCACTTAGCTTATTTCCCAGTTCTGGTAAAAAGTATGGATAAAAAACAGTCTATTTGATGCGTCACCATCTCACTGCAGATATAGACAAGGATGACCTTGAACTTCTGACCCTCCTCCTCACCTCCCAGTGCTGGGGATGGAATCCAGGACCTTGTGCATATGAAGCAAGTATCTTCCCAGCTGAACTACTTTCCCAGCTGAGCTATATCCCCAGCCCCGCTAGGTAACAATTCCATTATTAGATTCAATTTACAGATAAAGAAAAAAGAAGCTGGTGAGATTAAGGAGCATTTCAGGTTATAAGTGACAGCCAGGATTCCATCCTCCCTTCTATCAGACTTAATGCCTATCTATTAACATCAGAGAAGAGTCCGCTTCGCTTTCTTCAGGCGGAAAGTGCTCAAGCTGAATAGCCCTGGCTGGGGCCTGAGCAGAGCAGATGCTCTCTGTTCTGCTTCACAACTTCAATTCTCTGAGGAAACTCTGGCTTCCCACAGCCCAGTCCTCACGTGGTCCACTGCATTTACAGGACCTTTCTTAAAGTGGAAACTTACAAACAGCCTCTCCAATTTATTTCTAAGGGCTGTGAAGCACCATGTGCTCATCTGCAGAGCTCCCTTCTTGAGAAAAGCTGCCCTTTAATCCAGGGAAGACAACTGGCAAGTGAGATAGTTTCACGGCTTAGAATATTGCTCCTGAGTGATTTCTGTGAGAAATCAGGCCAAAACGGTTAGAACTCTCTGGGGGATGTCCGTGCAGGCTGAAAGGATGTGATGATTACACAGCATGAAGAACAAGGGCTCAGCACTTGAGAGGTGCACACAGGAGGATTGTGCTAAGTCCCAGGCCAGCCTGTACAGCAGTGTGAGATCTTGTCTCAAAAAACAAAAACTGGTGACTGCAGAGATGACCAATGGGCTAAGTGCTTGGTGCACCAGCAGGAGGAGCTGAGATTAGATCCCTGGCATCCACAAAAATGCCAGGCGCCATGGTGAGGCATCGTGGTGAGATACTGTGGTGAGGCGCCCCAGTCTTGGCAAAGTGGTGACAGGTGGGTACCAAGAGAGTGCTAGCCGGTCAGTGTAGCCAACACGGTGAGCTCCAGATTCACTGAGAGACCCTGTCACAACAATATAAGATGGAGAGTACCGGAGAAAGACACCTCAGCATTGATCTCTATGTAAAGACATATAAGCGCACATACATGTGCCAGCACACACACACACACACACACACACACACACACACACACATACACACACACACATACACACACACATACACGTACACACACACATACACACACGTACACACACACGTACACACATACACACACGTACACACATACACACACGTACACACACACACATACACACACACGTACACACACACATGCACACACACACGTACACACACACACGTACACACACATACACACACACACATACATACACACACACACACACACACACACACACATCAATGCAGAACAGGGAAAGGCTAGATACTGTCATGTTTCCAGAGGAGGTTGAATGGTGATTTTCAAAAAGTATAAACAAGATACGAACAAGGACTCCACCAATATATCTGATGACTTAGGAGGGAGAAAGCTCATGGGCCTCAACCCTAGACAAAGGACTATGGGGCAACTAAGGACTGCTGAGAGTGGGAGAAACAGTCTTCCCCAAGGAAGAGCCCTCCCTGTTGGTTAATCAATACCAAATGATCAGTCCTGAAGTCACACACACACACACACACACACACACACACACACACACACCACACACGTACACACACACACACACGTACACACACACACACACACACACACACACACACATACCCCACAGGAATATATATACGCACATATATAGTATGTACATATGTAACAACAATTGAAGAAAGAGGCCAGAAGCCATGGATTTGAGAAAAAACAAGGAGAGAAGGTCCATGGTAGGGCCTGGATGGAGAAAAGAGAAAGAGGAAAATGATTTAATTATATTTCAATCTCCAAAACTATTTTAAAAAAGAACTATGGTCAAGTCCTCGCCCCCAACATCTATGAATAGGAAACTTTGTAAATAAGAGCTTTGTTGGTATAATCTTGTCAAGAATATAAAAAAAGGGGTCATCCTGGTTCTAAAGTGGGCCCAAATCCAATGACTGGTGTCCCCATAGGAAAGAGGGGACAGATACTTGCAACATTCTGACAGAGGAGAAAGCCTAGTGACAGTGGAGAGGAGACTAAGATGTTGGTCCCATAAGCCTCGGAGCTTCAAGGACTAGAAAAAGGAGTGAGCTGAGTTTCTCTCACGGCCTTCAAAGGGACACCTTGATTTCAGACCCTTAGCCTCATAAAGCTAAGAATGATACAATCTTGTTATTTTAAGTGACCCAGTTCATGGTACCTGAGTCTCTGCTCCCCTATAGTTTTGTTTCCACCATTTTAATTACCTCACTTGTGTGGACAACCATGCTACAAAAATAGTAAATGGAAACTTCTGGAAGTCAGTATTTCCTATGTTTTAAACTGCACCCCATTCTGGGTAGCCATCCAGCCACATCCCTTGTGGGAAGTGAGTCACCGATTTGTCCAGGATGCCTGCCCTATGCCACCTGCCTGTTAGTCCTTCACCAGAATGTGTAGCCTTGCAGGACTTGGGTGTAGGACTTGATGCAAACCTCAGTTTCAGACATCCACTGTGGACCCTGGGAAGTACCTCTTGAGGACAAATGTGGGTGACTGTTAAATTGTCCCGGTAATTTAAGAAATACATGTTTTCTTTAAACTTAGAACCCTCCAGCAAGAATAATAGCCAACACTTCTACAGAAACACACATAGGGTTCACTTGTACAAGAAACAGGACATCAGCACGAAATCCTTAAGTTGGTCCTGGATTTTTAGAGGGAAGAGGGTGCTGTTGAGACTGTCTTTGCCTAAATTGCTAAGATGTCTACCATGCAAATATTCTACCACATTCCCATGAAAAATGTTCATTCATGTTGCCACCAATGTCATCTTCTATTTTCATATTTGGTTAGTTGTACATTAAAAGTGGAAGAGCCTGTAAGATGGCCCAGCAGTTATAGACGCTTGCCATTGAGTTTGATGACCTGATTTCCATCCCTGGGGCCCACATGGTGGAAGGAGAGAACGCATTCCTGAAAGTTGTCCTTGGACCCCCATCTTCACATTGTGGCACCCAGGCATACATGTGTCCTTCTTCTGCCTTGAACCATCACTAAATAAATAAATGTGAGGAATTGCTTTATTTTTATTTATGTGTGCCGTTTGTGTGCAGGTACTCAAGGAGGCCACAAGAGGGCATCAGCTACCCTGGCACTGGACTCAGGCTGTTGTAAACTGTCTGCCCTGAGTGCCGGGACCTAACTCTGGTCTCCTGGCAGAGCAGCAGCTGCTCATAATTGCTGAGTCATGAACCATCTCTCCAGCCCCTATTTCTTCTCTTTTATGGAGGAGAAGACAACTTTATTTGCATGAGTTTTCTTTTGTGCATATTGCTGTTCTTATTGTTGTATGTGTAAGTGGTCCTAGGGACCAAACCCAGAGCTCTGTTCATGGTAGGAGGCAAGCTGCACCCCAAACAGGTCTTTCTTTGCTCAATCAGTAAGAGGGAATCCTTTTTTTTGGTACAGTTTGAGCTTTCAAAAGGTATGAAGGGTATGAGGATACTTTCTCAAAGGCCAATCCTAGGTTTTGTTAAAGTTCTTTTTACGTTCTTAGTTATGGCATCACATAATCCTCATAGAATCAGGGTTAGGCAAGTTGATGAAAAATAATGGCGGTAGTAAGGAATTGTGAGCAGAGGAAAAGATTGTTATTTCAAAATCCTGAAAAAACATTTTGGAGAAGAGTAAAAGATATATAAATGTTTGGGTAAAATCATGCTGTTACCTTGATAAAGTATAGAAGTTTGAGGAAAATAAAAACCATGTGGGCAGAATAAAGGCCACTCATAATGTTCATGTCCCAATCCCCAACACAAGAATGCATTACCTTGTGCAACACAAGGGACTTTGAGGTGTGACTCAGTGAAGATTTTGAGATGACTTTCCAGGTATAACCTAAATAGAACCATGAGAGCCCTTAGAAGAGAAAGAGTGGGGATGATAGACAGGGAAGGCTACAGGGCCAGAAGCAGCCTTGTGTATCATGTGATCACTGGCTTTGAAGACTGAAGGCACCTTGAGCCCAGGAATGCATGTGGCCTCAGAAGCTGGAAAGGCAGGAACAGACATCTCTAGGAGAGCCTGTAGCCTGTAGAAGGAACACAGCTCTACAGCCACCTCAACTCTAATTGTACCCCCTTAATATCCAGTTCAGATTTCTGACTTTGAGAACTCCAAGTTAAAGAACTAAGTGTGTGGTAATTTGTCACAGCAGCAGCAGGCACTGGTGTACACTCTCATCTGCCCTGAGTACACACAAGAGGAGGGCACTGCAGGAAGAACCCCACCTTCAGCCCTGGGTGCCAGGAAGACGGCTTTCTGGTATGCCTGCTTAATTCACATTCTGGGAAGTATATAGAAAGTGCTTCTTGTGTGATATTTTGTTTGCGCTCTGACAAATAAAGCCTGCCTGGAGATCAGAGGGCAGAGCTAGCCACTAGATAACCATAGAGCTCATACAGACAGGACACAGGAAGTGACAAGGCTGGGCAGAGAGGAAGTAATAAATCAGGGCAGAGACAGGGCTCAGTCCTTTTTGGTTGGAGGATTCATAGAGGTAAGAGTGTCTAGCGGCTGCTGCTCTGCTTCTCTGGTCTTTCAGCTTTCACACCTATATCTGACTTCTGGTTTTTATTGATAAGACTAATTAGGATCACACTTCATCTGGTGCCCAACTTTTGGGGCATGAATTCATGAAAAGGCCACTTGCCCATGGCTTTGCAGCCTCTGGCACGTGCCGGAGCTTTGAGTGAGTTTGGGATTTTTCTGTTGCAGCCTCTCTGCAACAAACTCCACAGGCACTTGAGTTCTAAACACTGCTGGAGTTAGTCGCTCACCACCAGCCAGCTCTGCCTTTAGGCAGCTCATGCCCCACGTGCTTCTTGCCCATTATTCCCTGTATGCATTTTTCAGAGAGCTTTTTCTCTCTTCCTGTGGGTTGTGGGCTTTCCCTGGACACCCTCTTTGGGCTGCTGCCACATTAGGTAGCTGCCTTGACACCTGCTTGGGCTTCTACTGTTCTACACAGCAGCAGTCAGCCTCACACTTCACCATCATCTTCACCGTCATCATTAGCAGATTTGGTGAGACGATTGGAAATTCTTAAAGGGGAAATTAGATTTAAAAAAAAAAGTTTTTTCCCATGTTAAAAGATGGGAAACAATATTGTGATGGAAGGAGTTAGGTCTCTGTATGATTACACAATGGATGGTTTAAAAATGGAATAATTAAATAATGGGATAATTCACTTAGCTAGAACTTAACATAATGTCAATTATAATCATTATTGGTTTGATAATTCTTGTTTTATCCCTAAAAAAGTTGATTGATATGAGTACCAAGATGCAGCCCTTAGAAAAGGCTACTACTGATAATATGCATGCCTTAATTACCAAGGATAATAATACAATTTTGACTGATAAGATAAAAGCTCTGGAAATATTTACTGCTGAAGAGAGCAAAAAGATGACTGATAATATGCATGCCTTAATTACCAAGGATAATAATACAATTTTGACTGATAAGATAAAAGCTCTGGAAATATTTACTGCTGAAGAGAGCAAAAAGATGACTGATAATATGCAAAACTCAGAAAAACTTATTATTCAAAAATCACAAAACTTAGAAAAACTTATTAAAACAGATAATAGAGATATTCAGACACAGACAGAAGAATTAAAGGAGAAGCAATATCACTATTACATTATAAAATTAGAGAGGAATAGCCCAAGGCTATCAAACAACGAACCTTAATTTATCCAGTTTTCTTATGGGAACAATTGCCAAATGACAGATATTCCCCAAGGCTATGTAAGAGCTGACTGGAATCTTGTGGAAATGTTAGATTGAAGAGATTTAAGGAAGAAATAGTCTCATATGGTATGCATTCATCTTTTGTGAAACAGATGTTAAATTCATGGTCAATCAGTAACACAATTGTCCCACAAGACTAGAAAGACTTGGTTACAGCAGTATTGGAACTGGTCCTCAATTATAGTGGAGGACCTGGTGGAAAGATGAGGCAAGGATTATTGAAGAACAAAGTAGGCCTAGAGATATTGAAATCTCCCAAGACCAACTTCTTGGAGAGGGAAATTATGGTGATGTACAAAGACGGTCTCTATATGATGACCACACCCTGGCTCTATGCCATGCAGCAGCTTTGAACGCTTAAGACAGAACTGAAGAAGTTGGAAAGAGAACTGAGTCATTTACCAAAGTTAAATAGGGCCCAAAAGAAAACTTCACTGATTTTTGACAAGGATTGACTTCAGATATAAACAGAATGATACCAAATTGAGAAGCTAGACAAATAATAATTGAACCTCTGGCTTTTGAAAATGCTATTACACATTGCAGAATGGTAATTAGGTCTTTAAAGGCAAGATCAGCACCCATAGAGAAATGGAACCAAGATACAGTCAATATTGAATCTCATAACTATGATGATGCTTGGATAGAAGAGGTGATTTCCAGAGGCTTGAAGAATAATCAAAATGTAAGATGTTTTAATTGTGGCAAACAAGATCACCTAAAAAGGGATTATATACAAAGTGTTCCTAGAAACAGTGTTTTTTCTAGAAATAATTCAAACAGAAAGCCTCTGCCTCCTGGAGTATGCAAAAGGTGTGGCAAGGTCAGACACTGGACCAAGGAATGAAGATCAACAAGGGAAAGAAAGGGTAACCTTTTGACATCAGGAGGTATGGTGATATTTTATTTGTACTAAAATGCTATTCATATGTTAATAAATAAAGTTGCCTGGGGGTCAGAGCTATTAGCAAGCCATAGGAAAGCTGAGCAGTGGTGGTACACGCCTTTAATCCCAGAACTTGGTAGGCAGAGCTAGGTAGATCTCTGTGTGTTCAAGGATATAGCCAGCATTGGAGACACATGCCTTTAATCTCAATACCAACCATAGAAGACCTGGAGGTCTGTACAGACAGGCAGTGACTAGGAGGTCAAATGGTTGGGTTTACAACCAATGAGAAGGCAGAACAGAAACTCTATAAAAAAAGACAGACATAGGAAGTAGTTCCCTTTTGGAGAGGTAGGACCACTGTGAGAGGAAGGGTAAGGTTTTTAGCTCTTAGCTCTGACCTCTTGGCTTTCTTCTTTGCATTGGTTCTGTGTTTCTTATTGAATAAGATGGTTACTTCTACATTTGGCACCCAATGTGACAAGAATCCATTAAAAACTGCTTGGCTTGGCTTGGCGGCAGGTCTGGTTTCCGGCCTGGGTGGCCCGGCTCCCTAGCTCGAGCCCAGGTCGGCTTGATGTCAGGCCGGACTGACCGTAGCCCTAAGCAGTTACACGCAGCTGGAGCTACTTGCTTAAAGCCGGTGCTACAAACAACTCAGGCTTGCCCTGCAGAATAGGGCCCCTGCCTGTAAAGCCAATGCACGTGGTCAGAGCCTAAGGAAGCCAGAGCCCAGGCTTGACTCGACTCAAGAGGGAAAACGTGGCTAATTTAAGCTTTTAGCCAGAACTTGTGGCTATTCTCTCTCTCTCTCTCTCTCTCTCTCTCTCTCTCTCTCTCTCTCTCTCTCTTTCTCACTCACTCTCTGGATTCACACTTCAGACAATAGGTGGCTGTTTTGAAATTCCCTCGGGTTTCTACTGTTCTACGCAGACTTGGCAAGTCAATTAAGATATCAGATATTTTAAAGAGAATTTTTTCCACATTAAAAAAATGGGTTTTATGTGTACATTGGAAGAAAATTGGGCTTTGTTTGAAATTTTAGGCAGTCTGACAATGGAACAACTATATGAGAAGATTAATGTTGATTGAATTATGCACTTTATTACTTTTCTTATCCTCATTTTACTATTTAAAAAGATAGTCAATTTAAGTGCTAGGATAAAAGTTTTAGAAAAACCTGTTAAAATGAATTATAGAGAAATTCAGATTCAGACAGAAGAAATTAACAGTGAAGTTGTTTCAAAATTGGATCATAAGGTTACAGAAAGAAAGCCTGTTTTCACATAATCACCCTTAAATTATCCGGTAGCTGTACAGCAGCTACCTGGTGAAGAGAATGGACAAAATACTTGGATTCCAATTGAAATGTTAGACTTAGAAGATTTAAGGAGGCAAAGGTATCCTATGGCATGCATTCTCCATATGTAAAGCAAATGTTAAACTCCTGGTCAACATATAATAGGATTCTACTACAGGACTGACAGGAGCTGGCACAGGCTGTTCTAGAACCCGGACAAAAACTCCAGTGGCAAATGTGGTTCAAGGAGGAGGCTAGAAATATAGAAAAACAATGGAGGGATAAAGGAACACAAGTCTTCCAGGATCAGCTTATTGGGAGAAGGCCAGTATGCTTCAGTACAAACATAATGTGTATATGACATCCAAACTGTAATTCTATGTCAAACGGCAGCCTTGAATGCATGGGACAGAGTTGAGGAACCAGGAAAACAAAACTGAGTCATTTACCAAGGTTATACAGAGCCCAAAAGAATCTTTCACAGATTTCTTACAAAGATTGACTTCAGCAGTACAGAGAATGGTCCCTTATTCAGAGGCTAGTCAGATAATAATCGAATCTTTGGCCTTTGAGAATGTGAATGCAGCATGCAAAAGAATAATCAGGCCGTTAAAGGCAAGATCTGCACTCTTGGAAGATTGGATTAGAGACACAGCTAATGTTGAGGCTCATGACCATGATAATACATGGGTAGGAGAAGCAATTTCAAAAGGTTTGAGGAATGTTAGATGTTTTGGATGTGGAAAGCAAGGGCATTTGAAAAGGGACTGTAACCAGGTCATTCCTAGAAACAATGTTTCTTCAAGAAACAATGGCAACAGAATGCACCTTCCTTCTGGAGTATGCAGAAGGTGTGGTAAGGGAAAGCACTGGACCAACGAATGTAGATCAACAAGGGACAGGCAAGGTAATCCTTTGCCTAAGTCTTCGACTTAGACTGCAGAATTTATCCCTGATGCTTCAGAATTAGCTTCACTATTTATTCAGTTACAAGATACAATCAGGAAAAGGAGTCATCCTTTATATATAACTCACATCCAATCCCATAATGATCTGCCAGGTCCTCTAGCACAAGGCAATGATGAGATTGATAAATTATTAATAGGAATTGTGCTGGAGGCCTCAGAATTTCATAAAAGCATCATATCAATAGTAAAGGTTTAAAAAAGGATTTTTCCATAACCTGGCAACAAGCCAAGGAAATTATAAAGAAATGTCCTACTTGTTCCTTCTACAATCAAATGCCATTACCAGCAGGATGTAACCCAAAGGGTACTCAGAGGAATGAAATCTGGCAGATGGATGTGTTTCACTTTGCAGAATTTTGAAAATTGAAATATGTACATAATACCATCGATACTTATTCAGGATTTCAATGGGCAACTGCTTTGAGTTCTGAAAAAGCTGATTCTGTAATCACTCATTTGCTAGAAGTTATGGCCATCATGGGTATACCTGCTCAAAATAAAACTGACAATGCTCCAGCATATGTCTCTGTTAAAATGAAACAGTTTTTTGCTTATTACAATATAAAGCATATTACAGGCATATCACATAATCCTACAGGTCAAGCAGTTATAGAAAGATCAAACAGAACTCTAAAGAATATGCTAAATAAACAGAAAAGGATAACAAAACCCCCAAGAAATAGACTGCATAATGCTCTAATAACTTTGAATTTTCTCAATGCCAATGAGAAAGGAACAACAGCTGCAGAGAGACATTGGATAATAGAAAAAACTACAGAATTAAATCAGCCTATATACTTTAAGGATGTGCTGACCTCAGAATGGAAACCAGGATATGTGTTACGTTGGGGACGAGGTTTTGCTTTTGTTTCTACAGGAGAAGATAAGCTGTGGGTACCATCAAAATTGATAAATGTTTGATTTATACAAGAGAAACCTCTTAATTAGAGGAGGTGATGGTTCTTCAACCAGCATGAACATCCAATTTAAAGTAACTTATACCAGTAACACATGCCATTTCATTTAATCAGATAATAACTTGCCAAAAAGGAACATCCCCAAAATTAGTCTTGGGGAAAGGTTTTTGTTTTTTCTTTTAGGAAAATGAAGGCTAAGGAATCTGAAGAACACTGGACAAATGAGACAACTGAAGAAAAGGGACAAATCATCTATCCCAGGAAACAGAGTGAAATGGCGTATGGGTATATTATCTAAAAAAATTTTAAGTCTTCCTAAATGTTTGTTTCTGCTGTTTTCTAAAGAAATTTAACACTGTTGGTCTTCTAATAGTCCCAGTTCAATTAAAATTTAAAGCTGACTTTGGAGTTGGAGAATGGCTCACTCCTTCTTTATACTCAAGCATGTTGTTAAAAGGAAAATGCAAACTCCCTGTATCATGCCAGAAGAAAAGAGTCATCTTCTGCTATGGGACAGGAGAAAACCCAAATTAATTAAGGGACTATTCTATTACTAATCTCAACTCTTTGATTCTATTCTGATTCTTTAAACTTTTCTTAAAGTGTGAATTTTATATCAAAATTTACAAGATTCATACACACACACACACACACACACATATATACATTTTAAACTTTGTTAAGATATGAATGGTCATATAGAGTACTAACTAATTCTAGAAAAAGAGGCTTCAATTAGCTGCTGTATATGTCTTTGTGTTCGAGTCTCTTATCAATTTTCTGCAGGAAATCACGGCCAGGCCTAACATCAACTGAAGTCTCCAGAAAGAAGATGGGGCCCCAACAACAATTCCACATGGACAATAATAATATCACCAAGCTTACAAACATCATCTACAGATCAGCTTTGAACTACAAAGTGCTCAGAGCAATTTTGAGAGGGCTAGCTGAGATGATCCAGTCTTAAAGACCACTTGAACAAGGACTTGAGATAAACCCTGAACTTTGGCATTATACACAGAATGGATAAGAGGGATATAGTTATCTTTCCTAGAATTTGACAATTAACCTAAAATTTTTCTTTTCAGGATAAAGATACCTTCGCCTGTTGTGGGATGTTCTGTATGGCAAATGTGTTGCTGATTAGTCAATAAATAAAACACTGACTGGCCATTGGCTAGGCAGGAAGTGTAGGTGGGACAAGGAGGAGAATAAAGCTGGGAAGTGGAAGGCTGAGTCAGAGAGACACTGCTAGCCTCCACGATGAGGAACAGCATGTGAAGATGCTGGTAAGCCACGAGCCATGTGGCAAGGTATAGATTAATGGAAATGGATTAATTTAAGCTGTAAGAACAGTTAGCAAGAAGCCTGCCACGGCCATACAGTTTGTAACCAATGTAAGTCTCTGTGTTTACTTGGTCGGGTCTGAGTGGCTGTGGGACTGGCAGGTGAGAGAGATTTGTCCTGACTGTGGGCCAGGCAGGAAAACTCTAGCTACATTCGCCCATACCCAGCAGGAAGCAATTTTAAGAATACGACGGCCACATTCCCAAAGAGGTGGTGTGGGGTGGGTGTTTTTTTTTTGGTCTTTTAATGGGTTTTGGGTCTGGGATAATTTTCATTGTTTAGGGGGATTGGTTACAAGTTGTTGTCAAGGGTTAGGAAAAGTGCTAAGCAAAGGAGGTTAGATTTAAGGTTCTTGTTTAAAAAAAAAGAAAGAAAAGAAAAGACAATTACTAGTTTTAAATACTTTACATTGGATTGGATTGTTTTATATTGTATACAAATTATATATATTGAAATTGATATTGTTAGAAAATGCTATATGTATATTTCTAATTGTACTTATACTATTCATTTAACGATGTAATGCAATTTTCTGATCCTTGAATGTTATTATTACCAACTATTAGGATATAAAGAAATGAAAGTTAGTAGTTAAACATTATAATAGAACTTGTAGTCATATTAGGTATGTTTTCAAGATTGAGCAGATATACTTTAGATAGACAGGTCATCTTCAAACCCTTCAGAGATCTACAGAATATGGCATTTAAAATGTTTTAATAACTTAGAAAAATTTTTCTCTCTTGTTATAACTATGAGACATGTCGGCTCCTGGCAGTACCAATCTACTTCAGAGAAAATATGGGCATTGAAGAACCTGCATATGGAGTTAACTTTCATTGTGGCAAAAGTTAGCCACTTGACAACAAAGTATTCCTGAATCAACTGCTGACAACAGGACAAAATGGACAGACAGGACATGAAACAAAGAACTACTGATTCTTGTCAAAACAAGTGTGGTTATGGCTTTATCAAAAGGCATCTTCTGAGGCCAGGACCATATGGCACCATCCCTGAAGTGGCCTTCGCAATCTGGAAAAGGTACAGTGCCCTTTTCTTCGAAGGCAGATGAACAGGCAGTGGGCCAATGGCTTCTGATGTGCAGTCGAACGACAGCTGAAACAGTTATTCTTGAAGAGTAACTAAACTCACACCTCTCAATAGTAGACTGGCATTTAGTAGAAGGATATGGAGAAGAACGGGATGCTGAGATGAAGCCACACACACACATAGCCAAGAAGAATGGACAGCTGAATTAAAAAAAAAAATCAACAATTTCCAGAATTTAAAATCCTGAATCATGACATGACACTAGTGGAATTCAGGTGTTTCTGGTACATGGACTGCTCTCACCCAATGTGAGGTTGAACTATGGACCTTGTTTACATCCTACTTCACAAATGAGTCTGTCAGATACGCTAAGCCTATAGGCTGAAGATGATGCCCCAACACTATGGAGAAACCTCGGTGACTATCCAGGCAGCTGGCTGTTTCTGTCAACTCACATTTTTTTGAAAACTGCTTGCATGCACTTCCTGTTTTTATTTCTTATTAGGTAATATTATTTCCTTCTTGGGTCTCTGAGGGAGTTGAAGATTAGTTAGTTATAGTTGAAGATTAGTTAGTTATAGTTGAAGATTAGTTAGTTATAGTTGTTGAAGATTAGTTAGGATAGAAAGTGAATTAGGTACATTTTGGACTTACCAAAATAGGATAGACAATGGAATTATTTTCTCTGAATTTGTTAAATACAAATGGACTAGACATTGTTTAGGTATTTATTACTTGTATATATGGTATATAGCTATTGTACTTTTGTATATATTCTTATGTTAGTTATAATCTTTTTCCTTTTTTCTTTTTATTAAAATAGAAAAGGGGAAATATGGTGATATTTTATTTGTACTAAAATGTTACTTGTATGTTAATAAATAAAGTTGCCCGGGGGTCAGAGCTATTAGCAAGCCATAGGAAAGCTGGGCGGTGGTGGTGCACATCTTTAATCCCAGATGCTGTGGGATGGTCTGTATGTCAAGTGTGTTGCTGATTGGTCAATAAATAAATCACTGATTGGCCAGTGGCCAGGCAGGAAGTATAGGTGGGACAAGGAGGAGAATAAAGCTGGGAAGTGGAAGGCTGAGTCAGAGACACTGCCAGCCGCCACGATGACAAACAGCATGTGAAGATGCCAGTAAGCCGCGAGCCACATGGCAAGGTATAGATTTATAGAAATGGATTAATTTAAGCTGTAAGAACAGTTAGCAAAAAGCCTGCCATGGCCATACAGTTTGTAACCAATATAAGCCATACAGTTTGTAACCAATATAAGTCTCTGTGTTTACTTGGTCGGGTCTGAGCGGCTGTGGGACTGGCAGGTGAGAGAGATTTGTCCTGACTGTGGGCCAGGCAGGAAAACTCTAGCTACACCCAGCACTTGGTAGGCAGAGCTAGGTAGATCTCTGTGTGTTCAAGGATACAGCCAGCATTGGAGACATATGCCTTTAATCTCAATACCAACCATAGAAAACCTGAAGGTCTATACAGACAGGCAGTGACTAGGAGGTCATGTGGTTGGGTTTACAAACAATGAGAAGGCAGAACAGAAACTCTATAAAAAAAGACAGACATAGGAAGTAGTTCTGATTCAGAGACCACCTTGAGAGGAAGGGCAAGGTTTTTAGCTCTTAGCTCTGACCTCTTGGCTTTCTTCTTTGCATTGGTTCTGTGTTTCTTATTGAATAAGATGGTTACTTCTACAAGGAGGCCTCTTGCAGGCCCCATGTCAAATTTGTTTCAGTAATTTCCAGCCACTGTGAGGGAGCCTCCTCCCCAGAACAATTCTAAACTCTAAAAAAAAAAAAAAAAAAGAAAGAAAGAAAGAAAGAAAGAAAGAAAGAAAGAAAGAAAGAAAGAAAAGCAAACCATACTGCTCTGGGTAATAGAAGAACTTTAGAAAATAAGACAAAAATTTCAGTAGAAATCATAAAGTGAATATTTTGGCAGACTTCTGTAAATGATCAAAGACCAAAGCTAAAAGTAGGAATGACATTGTAATTGAAGGTCTTGTAGATTCCAGGGTAGATGTAACAATAATTGGACCCAAATTTTGGCATCCAAATTGGCCTCTTCAGGAGATAAATGTTCAGCTCTTAGGGATTGGAAGTTTATCTCAGGTAAAAACAAAGTGCAAGATGGGTTGAATGTACAGGGCCTGAAGAACAGAGAGGAAAATTAAAGCCATATGTAGCCAATATAGTAATGAACTTATGGGGATGTGATTTGTTACAGCAATGGAATACTCAGATTAACATTCCTCAAATCTCAGGAACAAACCATAAACTAACGTATGTTTCTGGGAAAAATATTAAAAGGTATTATAAAGAACAATAACTGACCATTCAGGCTGTACAAAAACAAAGCACACCAGCTGCTGATATTTCAAAGGTACCAACAGCCCTGCCTTTAAAATGGTTAACTGACAAACCTGTCTGGATAGAACAATGGCCTTTGACATCAGAAAAATTACAGGCCATGGAACAGCTGATATAGGAGCAGCTAAATGCTCCACATATTGAAGAATCGACCTCATGTGTTTGTTATTAAAAAGAAATCTGGAAAATGGAGAATAACAGATCTAGGAGCTATTAATAAGATGATTCAGTTAACGGTCTCTTAAAAGTCTGGAATTCCCCTGCCTTCTCTATTATTATAGTTTTTTATTTAAAAGACTGTTTCTCCACTATACTTTTATGAGAAATGGATAGAGAAAAACTTGCCTTCATGGTGCCTATTTATAATAATAATAATAATAATAATAATAATAATAATAATAATAATTCTCAGCCTGTTAAGAGATATCAGTGGAAGGTTCTCCTACAAGGGATATTAAACAGACCTACCCTGTGCCAATATTTTGTATGACAGCTGTTGAAAATGATTTATGTACAGTTTCCTCAATTTATAATTTACATCATATGGATGATATCTTACTAGCTGATTCAAATGTAGATACTTTAGAGAAAGTATTTAAAGATGCAAAGAAAATTTGGCCTTGTTGGGGATTACAAATTGCTCCTGAAAAAAAATACAAAGAGGAGATTCTATTAATTACCTAGAATATAAAAGAGATTTACAAAAATTCAACCCCCAAAGGTACAGGCCAGGGGAAATCAATTGTGGACTATTAATAACTTTCAAAAATTGCTAGGAGACATTACTGATCTACAGCCCACTATTGGAGTAACAACTCAAGAACTGTGTACTTTGTTTCAAATCTGACAAGGTGACAAGGGCTTAAATAGTCCAAGAGAATTATCATCTGAAGCTGAGAGAGAATTCATTTTGGTGGAAAAGAAATTACAGGATGCTCCTGTGGATCATGTGGATACAGAGCTTGATTGCATCCTGGTTATTTTACCCTCTACATATTCCCCTACAGGGATATTAATGTTGAGGAAAGATGTTATCTTAGAATGGATATTTGTACCACACAAACAGAGTAAAAAATTAAAGACATATGTAGAAAAAGTTTCTGAGCTGATTCTAAAAAAAAATTAAGACTTCATCAGTTAACAAGAGTAGACCCAACAGAAATTGGAGCACCTTTTACTAATGCTGAAATTTCCTCTTTATGGGCAGAAAATGAACATTGACAAAGAGCTTGCAGTAATTTTTTGGGAGAGATTAAAAAACAGATATCCCAAAAGCAAAAGACTTTAATTCATAAAGAGAACTAACTGGATCCTTCCTCATATTGTACAGGGAACATCAATCTCTGGAGCCCCTACATTCTATACTGATGCAAATAAACAAGGAAAGGCAGGTTATAAATCAGGAAATTTAAGTAAAGTGGCTCAAAGCCCTTATGATTCTGTCCAAAAGTCAGAATTATATGCTATTCTCATGGTATATGGATTTTATAGAACCTCTTGATATAGTTACTGACTCTCAATATGCAGAAAGAGTTGTTTTACACACTGAAACCACTAAACTTATTCCTGATGAGTTATAATTAACTTCATCATTTATACAATTATAGGAATTAGTCAGGAATAGGAATCATTCCATATATATAAAACACATATCAATAAAGCACATATCAGATCCCATACAGATCTGCCAGGCCCTATAGCATAAGGTAATGATGAAACTGATCAGTTATTAAATAGAAAATGTGTTGGAGGCCTCAGAATTTCATAAAAAACAGCATGTCAATAGCAAGGGTTTGAAAAACATTTTTTTCCATCACTTGGCAAAAAGTCAAGGAAATTATAAGAAAATGTCCCACTTGTTCTGCACATAATCAAACTCTACTACCTGAAGAGAGTAACCCAAAGGGTACTCAAAGAAATGAAATTCAGCAAATAGATGTGTTTCATTTGCATAATTTGGAAAATTAAAATATGTATACCGTACCATAGACATATATTTAGGGTTTCAATGGGCAACTGCTTTGAGTTCTGAAAAGGCTGATTCTGTAATCACACATTTATTAGAAGTCATGGCTATCATGGGAATACCTGTACAAATTAAGACTGACAACGCTCCAGCATATGTCTCTAGTAAAATGTTTTTTTGCATATTACAACATAAGCATATTACAGGTATACCACACAATGCTATAGGGCAAGCATTTATAGGAAGACCTAATCCAACTCTAAACGATACACTTAATAAACAGAAAGGGTAATAAAGACCTCCAGAAATAGATTTCATAATGCTTTGTTAACTTTGAGTTTTCTAAATGCTAATGAGAAAGGAATGACAGCTGTGGAAAGACATTGAATAATAGAATCAAATCAGCCTGTGTACTTTAAAGATGTATTGACCTCAGAATGGAAACCAGGATGTACTATGTTGGGGAAGGGGTTTTGCTTTTGTTTCCACAGGAGAAGGAAAGCTATGGATACCATGAAAATTGATAAAGATTAGATTTCAACAAGAGAGACCTTTTGATTAGAAGAGGTAATAGTTCATCAACCAGCATGACCTTTTAATCTAAACTAACTTATAAGACTAATAAATGCTTTTCATTTGATCAGATATAACTTGCCCAAAGGGAAACTCCCCAAAGTTAGGGTTGGGAAAGGGTTTTGTTTCTATCTTTCTAGGAGAATGAAGACATCCAACTAAGGAATCTGAAGAACACTGGACAAATGAGACATCTGAAGAAAAGGAACAAATCATCCAGAAATAAGGTCCCAAGAAAAAGAGTAAATTGACCTAATGGTGTGTCACATTTACAATAGGATAACATTTTTGGTTGTTTCTACTGTTCTCTGCAGACACATAATACAAATTGTCTTTTCATAGTCCCAGTTCAATTAAAAACTAAAGCTGACTTTGGAGTTGGAGCATGGCTCTCTCCTTATCTAAACCCAAGCATGCTTGTTAAAGGAAAACCCAAAATGTCTGCCTTATTTCAGAAGAGCCACCTGATATGGGACAGAAGAGGAACCAAAATTAAGAAACTATTCTATTGCCACTAATCTCATAATGCTTTCGTTTTATTTTGCTTCTTTAAAACTTTTCTTAAAGTATGAATGTTATATCAAAATTTATAAGATTAATATATATTTATTAAACTTTCTGTCACGATATTAAAGATCATATAGAGTACTAACTAATTCTAGCAAAGGGCTTCATCTTGCTTTCTGTAAATGATTTAGGGTTTGAGTCTCTATCAGGTAAGTAGGAATTAAGTTTTTGTACTCTGGATGTACATAACAAATTGTGGTCCTTTAACTTCTTTGAGATCTGCTGCATATGACATTTAAAATGTTTAAGTTTTCTGCAGTGAACTATGCCCATGACTAACAGCAACATTTGAAGTCTCCAAAAGGAGGATGGGGCCCCACAATGGTGATTCTACTTGGACTATGGTAATGCCACTAAGCTAAGAAATACCACCTAAAGATTTTGGATTTCAAAATGCTCAGGACAATTTCAAGGTCGCTGGCTGAGATGATCCAGCCTCACAGACTGCTCTATCCAGGACTTGAAACAAGCCCTGCACTTACCCATTACACAGAGATTGGACAACAAATGATATAGCTAGCTTTCCTATGACTTGACAATTATACCAATTTTTTCAGGGTTTCCTTAAAGGGTAGATTATTGAAACTACTTTTAAACCAAAAAAGCAATTCCTAGTTTTAAATGTTTTACATTGACTTGGATTTTTGTATATTGATAAAAAATTGAGTTTATTTTTGTTATACTGTATATATGTTATAGAAATGATAGGATAAAAAGGTAAATTATTGAATCTACTTTTAAACCAAAAGAGCAGCTACTAGTTTTATATGTTTTACATTGATATGGATTTTTGTATATTGGTACAAATTTAAGGTTATTTTGGTTAGTATATATTGTTCATATGTTTCTACTCTTGTTCAAGGTATTATACTTATACAGCTCATTTAATAATGTAATGTAAATTTCTAGTCCTTGAAAGTTATTATAGAAAACTATTTAGGATAATAAAGAAATGTAGATCAGTAATTAGTCACCTATTACAATAAAAGTTGTTGTCATATTATGTATGTTTTCAAGGTCAAATAGATATATTTTAGGTAGACAGGTGGTCTTCAAATACTCCAGAGATCTATCAAATATGGCATTTAAGATGTTTTAAAAACACAAGTTTTGGGTTTTTTTTTCCATGACAATAAGACATGTCTGCTCCTGGTATCACCAATCTACTTCAGAGAAGAGGATGACCATCAAAGAAACTCCATTTGGAGTTTACTTTCATTGTGGCAAAAGTTATCTACTGGGCAAGAAACTGCCCTTGCCTTGACTGCTGACAGTATGCTGCCCAAATTGGACAAGCAGGACCCAAAATAAAGTGACTGCTGAATTTTGCCAAGACAAGGTGGGATAGTCTTTCAAAAATCCTGCTTCACAGAAAAGTCTGTCAGATATTCTAGGCCTGCAGGCAAAAGATGAATGCCTTAACATTGCAGCGGAAACCTGGATGACTGTCCAGTCAGCCAGCTATTTCTGTCATTTCTTATTTTTGCAAGTTGTTTGCTCTACACTTCCTGTTTACTCAGGTAATATTATATGCCTCTCAGGTCTCTGATGGAGTTGAAGACTAGATAGTTATAGTTTTCCTTGTCACCAGACTCAGAAAATAAATTCAATAAAGAGGTTTAAAGTGTGTATCACTGAGAGACATAAAATGATAGTTTTGGATTGGTAATGCAAGTTAGGATAGAAAGCAAATTAGGTATACCACTTTACACTCAACAAGATGTGATAGATGATGGAGTATTTTCTCTGAATTTGTCAAATGCTAATGGACTAGACATTGTTAATGTACTTATTACCTGTATATATTTATATATTGTTATTGTGCTTATTGTATATAGTTTTTCTATGTTAGTTAAAATGTTTGCTTTTTATTTAGACAAAAAGGGCTAAATGTTGTGTGATATTTTGTTTGTGTTCTGACAAAGCCTCCCTGGAGATCAGAGGATGGAGCAAGCCACTAGTTAACCATAGAGGTCTGGAGGTCTGTACAGACAGGAGACAGGAAATGACAAGGAGGGCCAGAGAGAGGAAGTGATAAAGTGGGGCAGAGACAGGGCTCAGCCCTTTTTGGTCAGAGGATTCATAGAGGCAAGAAGTCTCTAGTGGCTACTGCTCTGCTTCTCTGATCTTTCAGCTCTCACCCTGGTATCTGACTCCTGGTTTTCATTGATAAGACTAATTAGGATCACACTTCAGGTGTTCTGGCCTTCCTAACACTGCACTCCTCAACTTCCTACTCCCTGCAAGATGGTGTCTGACCCTGAGAATTGTCTCCCAGTAGGCAGTCATACAACTGTGATGAATGCTGGTGTTGTGAGGACTGGTGGGTCGTGGACCACAGTACTGACAGAACACAGGTAACCTCAGGGGCTCCTTTAGCCCTTCACAGAACTCACAGTTAACTAGCTCTGAAGCGAGAAGCATGGGACCCTAAGGGCAACTGTTTTCCTGTGGTTGGTTTTAAATTCAAATGAAGGAAAACCCTTTAAGTGGTCTAACAGTTAATAACTGACTGTCAACTTGATAGGATCTAGAATCACCTACAAGACAAACTACTAGAAGTATCTGTGAGGGAGTCTCTGGACTGGGTTGATTGAGGTGGGAAGACCCATCTTAACTGTGGGTGGCACCATTCTGTGAGGTTCTGGAGAAAGGAGAAAATTAGTGGAGCACCCGGGATGCATCTCTCTGCTTCCTGACTACAGATATAATGTAACCATCTGCCTCATGCATGTGCTGCAATGCCGTTCCCCCAGGGTGCGCTGTACCCATGGACTGTGAGCCAGGATGCTCCTGCTTAAGCTCTGTCAGGTGTGTTGTCACCGCAATGAGAAAAGTAGCTGTTACAAGTGGGTCTTGTTTGGTTAAAGGCCACAGAAGAAGGCATCCCAGCTCCCAGCAGCCCTGCTCCACAGCCTGGCAGATTGTAGAGCAGCAGTTCTCAACCTGTGGGTCCCAACCCCTTTGGAGGGTCGTTGACCATTTCACAGGGGTCCATATCAGATGTCCTTACATATCAGATATTTACATTAAGGTTCATAACAATAGCAAAATTACAGTTGTGAAATAGCAACAAACTAACATATGATGGGGGGGTCACGAGAACATGAGAAACTGTACTGAAGGGTCACAGCATTAGGAAGGTTAAGAACCACTGGTGTAGAGACTCAAGTCTGTACCAGCATCTTGTCAAGCCATCAGGCACCTCCCAGAATTTAAGATGATAGCCCTTTCTATCTATCTATCTATCTATCTATCTATCTATCTATCTATCTATCTATCTATTCGTTCTATCTAATCTCTTTCTCCATACATACATACATACATACACACATGCATATATATATCTTCTGATAATTAATAAGGGGAGGCTTTTTGTCCAGGAGATAGGCTGGGAAAGTTTCTGTCAGAAAAAAATTTTTAAAAAAATGGGAAACAATCCCGATCCCCCTGCCTGGGAGCCCCCCAAACAGTTCAAGCTAAACAACTGTCTCTCATCTCCAGAAGGCCTAGTCCAATCCCATGGGGGCTCCACAGCTACTGGTCCTCAGTTTTTGGGTTTCCACTAGTTTGGCTGGCCATATCTGTATGTTTTCCCATCATGATGTTCATGTCCCTTGCTTATAGAAACCCTCCTCTCTCTCATCGGTTGGACTCCTGGAGCTTGGCCTGGTGCCCGGATGTGGATCTCTGCATCTGCTTCCACCAGTAACTGGATGAAGGCTCCATGATGACAATCAGGGTATTCACTAATCTGGTTACTGGAGTAGACCAGTTCAGGCACCCTCTCCACTATTGCTAGCAGGCTTTTTGGAGCCTAATGCCTAAGGTGTGACACTTTGTGCAGCCTTGGTGCAGTGGGGAGGGGCTTGGACCTGCGTCAACTGAATGTGTCAAGGCTCTGCTGACTCCCCATGGGAGACCTTGATTTCGAGAAGGTGGGAATGGGGCTTGGGTTGGGGAGGAAGGCTGGGGGGGTGGGAAGAGGGAGGTGGGGGGATCTGTGGTTGGTATGTAAAATGAATAGAAAATTTCTTAATAATTAAAAATAATAAAAATTTGAACATAACAAGAAACACCAGCCCTCTGCATAGGAACTTTTACTCTCTTACAATTTCAGGACATCCAGGAATTTCATGGACAAAAAGATAACCCAAACAAACCCACATTTGGTCCCCTTATGTAATTTTTAGAATGAGCAAAGACGATCAATGAATAACAGGATGATTAATATGGTTGTAATTATTATAATTAACCAACTAAAACAGGATTGTGCCCAGCTCTTATTCTACATCAAGTTTCAATAGATCCCTATTTTGGAAGCATGTAAAACTGAAGGCATCATTAAAGTGGGCTGCCTTATCTCAGAATAGCAGACTCTTTCTATGTCACCTTAGGACAAAGCCAGTCTGTAAGTCACAAGGTCTGGAAGTTAACAGTGATACTAAGGCCTAATGATGAGGCCCTTTCCTCTGGGGAAATCATTCTTATTTGGACATGTGTTCTCTCTGTAAATGACTCTCAGCTGGCTTTGGGCCTGTCATTACACACTCCCCACCCTTGTTAAGCAGGATCTAGGGATCCTGTGTCCCTCAGATGTAAAACATCTGTTATTCCAGAAATCTCTTTGATTAGTTGGCAAATTTAATTCCCTTGTGTGTAAGTAGCAGGTGTTGTGCAGAGCTATGTGTGCACGAACTATAGCTAGTCAGTCCCCGTGTTTCAAGGCCTCAGATGCTCAGAGGCCCTTTCATCCCTGTGCCTTGTCCCTCTAAGGGGGCGGGGCATGTGTGCTGCCGCAGCCACTGACCCTCTGCCTCTTGTCCAGCTCCTGTCCGCAGCAAGGTCTAGAGAGCCACAGTCACTGTGGTTAACAGTGACGTTCTGGCATCTCTGGGCTCATCTATGCAACTACTCCCTAGATTTATGGGTTTTTTTTTCTGTGGGAAAATAGTTTCTATTTTGCATGAACAATTTAGAATTTGCACTTAAGTGTTGAAGAAGGACTCTCGATTGAGGGATTGCCCAGGTTAGACTGGCCTTTGGCCTTCTCTGTGGGAAACTGGCTTGCCTGCTGGTTGATGTGGGAGGAGCAGTGCGTTGCCAGCGGTCCTGGGCTACGTGAGAAAGCTGGCTGCTCAGAGTCATTGAGGGCGGTCAGTGAGCAGCATCCCTCCATGGTTTCTGCTTCAGTTCCTGCTCAAGCTGCTGCTGTGACTTCCCTCAGTACTGCGACCTGAAAGTGTAAGCTAAACAAGTCCTTTCCTGCCCAAAGTTGCTTTTGGTCAAAGTATTTTATCATAGCAATGGAAAAGCACAGTAGAGCATGTAGACATGACATGAAACCAGAAGCAAAACTGTCTAAGGAATGAAGGAGACTAATGGGAAGGGGGAGGAGAAAGGGGAAGGTAGCTGGGTGTGGGAGAGCATGCTCCAAGTGCATCCTATATATGTGTGAAAATGGCTCATGTAACACTGTACAACCAAGTAATTGTAGCTACAATGACGAAAATAAATTATAGAGTGGTATATAAACCAAATATTGTTGTGTACAGTGCATTTGTATGAACAGAGGCTCTAGAGAAAGATTTCATCAGTTCAGGTTCTGACTTTGAACCTTTCTTCCTGTGTGTGTGTGTGTGTGTGTGTGTGTGTGTGTGTGTGTGTGTGTGTTTGTGTGTGTGTGTGTTTGTGGTGTGCATATGGAGGCCAGAAGTCCACTTTGGGTGTCATTCCTTAGGAGTCATCCAACTTGTGTTTTGAGACAGGGTATCTCATTGGCCTGAAACTCTCCAAGTAAGCTAGACTGGCTGGCCAGAAAGTCCTAGGGATCTGTTTGTCTCTGCCTCCCATCTGTATCCTGCAGTGCTGGGAATACGAATGTGCATCACTGTGCCTGGCTTTTTCATCTGGGTTCTGGAGGATGGAACTCAGGTCCTCATCTTTTCACAGCAGGCACTCCCCAGCCTGAGTCACCCCCCAGGCCCTGAGCCATCCATGCCATCCATCCTATTTGCATTGAATGTTCACTCATTTGAACGATTCTGCCTGGATAAACCTGTGCAGGTCACTTCATTGCTGTGCACCATATTATCCTCCTTGGGAAATGATAGTAACTTCAGGAAATGGCAGTTTTGAGGGTAGGATGTCAATGTAAAGTACTTGCAATTCTATGTGTGAGGATGAAATTCAGTGTAAAGTACTTGGACAAACTATGTGTACTGGCTGGTTTTGTTTGTCAAAGAGTCATCAGAGAGGAAAGAGCCTCAATTGAGGAAATACCTCCATGGGACCCAGCTGTAAGGCATTTTCTCAATTAGTGATCAATGGGGAAGCACCCAGTCCATGGTGGATAGTGCCATCCCTGGCCTGGTGGTCCTGGGTGCTATAAGAAAGCAAGCTGAACAAGCCATGGGAAGCAAGCCAGTAAGTGTGGTGATCTTTTATTTGTGCTGAAATGTGGTGATATTTTATTTGTGTGTTAATAAATAAAGCTTGCCTAGAGATCAAGGGGGAAAGGCCAGCCATTTCAAGTAAACAAAGAAGTCAGGCAGCACATGCCCTTAATCCCTTAGCAGTCAGGATCTCTGTGTGTTCAAGGCCACACCAGGGAACAGAGCCTAGTGTGGTGAACATGCCTTTAATCCCAGTACCAACCATAGAGACCTGGAGGTCTGTACAGACAGACAGAAAGTGACAGAGCTGTGTAGGAAGAGGAAGTGAGGTAGCTGGGCTAAGAGAGCCAATGTGAGGGCAGAAAAGCAAGGCGTATAAGGCCTGGGTAGACAGGAAGTCACCCCATTTGGAAGCTGCATAGCTGGTGAGGTAAGGTTGGCCGGTGGCTTTCCATGTTTCCCTGATCTCTCTAAGGCTTTAACCCAAATTTCTGGCCCCATGTTTTTTATTTAATAAGACCATTTAGAAATTCATCTACAGTAAGCAGCACCCTCATGGCCTCTGCATCAGCTCCTACCTCTAGGATCCTGCCCTGCTTAAGTTCCTGTCCTGACTTCCTTTGATAATGAACAGCAATGAGGAAGTGTAAACTGAATAAACTCTTTCCTCCACAACCTTGCTTTTTGATCTGGGTGTTTGGTTGTAGCAATAGAAACCCTAACTAGAACACTATGTTCTATGTAGTAGGCAGCTTCATTGTCATCATTAGCATCAGCAGCATCTGGGAGAAGCAAAATGGCCAGAACCAGAATGTATAGTTGTAAGAAAGAGATGATTCTGCATAGAATGGATGCTTCTTATTATACTTATATACAGCTGCATGTGGAGCTCTGAGGAGGAAGCTTGGTAACATAGCTATTTTAGATATTTGTTTGCTTAGACATCTCTGGATAAAATCAGGAAGTGGCTTGATAGTTTTAAGACTTAATACTCTTTTCCTTTTTCTGTGTTGTGTGTGTATATGTGTGTGCAAACATGTGCATATGTGCCAGTGTGTTTGTCCGTGTGTGTATGCATGTGTGTCAGTGTGCTCATCTATGTGTGCATTCCATGTGGAAGTTATGCTTTATAATTTTTTAAATTACATGTATTTATTTATGCACACACATGTGCGCTGAGGAGGTAAGCGGACAATTTTGGGAGCTGATTCTCTCCTTGTAGCATGTGGGTCTTGGGGATCTAAGTGGGGTCATCAGGTAAAGGGAAGCTCTTTTACCCACTGAGCCACCTCACGAGCCCCTCCACCCTGTTATCTAAGGCAGGGCCTCTCATTTTGCCTAGACTGACAATGGATCTCCAATGTCTGCCTGCTTGTGCTCCTTAGGCCCAGCCTGGTGCTGGGATCTGAACTCAGGGCCTTAACCTTGCACAGAAAGCACTTGACTCATCAAACCAACATGCTGGTATGGCTCCCAGCACGAGCACTCTACGATGAACGCCTCACCTAGGCTTGACTTCCCACCTGGAACTGAAACGCTGCCGTTCACATTGTAGCTGAACATATCCCAACATTCCTACTCCCCTTGTAAGCCTACTGTGCTATCCAGCCAGAAAGGAATGAAACTAGATGATGTGGAAGCTGAGGTGATCCAGAGGATGTCATCATGATTTTGGAAGCAGCTCAGTGTTTGTATCAAGGACTTCACATTTCATATCAGCCTTTTCTGTTCTGCTGAGTGTCCATCCTTGGGGATGGCAACAAAAAACAGATTGAGTCTAGTGTGGATCCTCAAAAGTCTTAGGAACTGGAAGCTCCAGGAATGTCTGAATGAAAGAGGGTAGAGGGATGACAGAAACAAGGATTCATTTGCAGTCCACAGAAAATGGAGCAGATCTGATCCCTTGACTCACACACCAGGGACTACTCCTACTTTACCATTGATAGGTTGTCATGGTCCCTGGTATATTACAACAGAGGGCAATTAATAATTCATATGTCCACCCACGAGATGAATAATTCTCTGATGGAGGAACCCCATTTTAAGTAAGGCTTACAGAGCCACAGACTCTAAAAACCGGTGGCTTCTGTCTGTAATTTCATATGTACAAAAACTGGTGTGAAATCTTCCCAGTCCTGTGAATTTTCATGTAATATGTACATGTAATCTCATGATTACATCTAAATCTTATGGGCATTTATTCTGTGGACTGTCTAAAGATGATTTCTTCTTAAGTTGTATAATTTCGATAAACAGAAATAATATTAGGATATTTTTCATAGCTCAGGCTGACATAGGAAAATAAAAGTATTCTCAGCTACAAAGACAGCTTTTCACACAATTAGCTGACTTAAGACCTCAGAGCAAATTCAAAGTAGACTAATTGCCCCTGCTAATGAATACACAAGAACAGATTCCCAGGTGCCTATTTGTTGAACCAAGGTCAGGCATAAAGCAACTTTAGTGCTAGTTCTTCACTTGCAAAAGTCTGGCTGATCACATTAAAGACATAACTCCCTGCACAAATTCTAACTCTCTTCATGAACTCCTAATCTTAATTTTATGAGGCAAGACTCAAGATTCAGCCAATTAACTGTTTATGTTTAGGTCCCAGAATGCTTTTAAGGTCACTGTCCCTCAAGAAAGTGCAAAGCCCTCAAGATCTATGTGCCTCCCACCTGCTCACCAGGGAGCTTGGCTGACAGCCAAGTGTTGCCATGGTTATGGTCAAGAGAATCAGTGTGATTTCACACGTATTAACAGAAAGGCTTTGCTTACTGTTTACTCAAGAAATGTAATGTGACCCTCATATATTGTCCAGAGCTTTCTGTTGGGAACATATATATACAGAACTATGTAAAGACAAAAGGGAAAGAAGAAGAGATTTCAAGATGCAGTAAAACAGGAATGTGTGTGCTCCTTTCCTACCCCTCAGATAGAAAAAGTTTAGTTCTCACTGACATTGTGGAGTGTTGGCAAACCCTTGGTGCGGTCTTGGAGCAGGCAGTCCAAAGACTGCAGTAGCAGGTGACAGAGATTGCCTATGAAGAGGGTGAAACAGAAATGCTCTGGTCCAGGGTATGTGGCACAAGAACCCAGTAAGACTCCTAGAAGTCACAGGCACAGGCCATATCCTGAGACAATGTCCTGGCATGCTGCTTTTGTGCCAGATGGCTGCCTTGCAGAGCTCTGGGGAAATACCAGTGCACAAACTTCATTGTGAATGGTGTTCCCTTGGGGATCTGGGGTGCTCAAGAGAAAGAACCAGGTGCTCTGCCATCATCCTGCGGTAAAGGTCCCTACCGACAAGCCCAGCACGCACTGAGCATATACACCGATCAGCACAACCAAAGTTCACCAGGCACTTGAGGAAGGCCTTTAATATGAAGGCTTGAAGTCAGAGACTGAATGAAGCCCACAGGAAATAAACAAGGTGATTTCAGGAAAATGATCATTACTACCCTCAGAAAGGTAAAAGGAACAATATACTCACGACATGTATATAGTATCCTATATACAAGAGACTAAATTTAGGGATCATAAAAGAATTTTTTGAAATTGAGACTAGGATATAGTTTTATCCACACAATAGAATAATATTTAGCTAAAAATAAAGTGCTATTCTGTGCTATAACATGAGGGTCCTTGACAATATGTTCAGTGGACAAGGGCAGACATAAAGAACACATACTGCATGGTTCCTTTCATTGACATATTCACAATAGGCAAATCTATAAAGAAAAAGTAAATCAGTGATTGTTTGGGGTTGAGAAGAAGAGGGAAATTTGAGAGTGATACCTAAGGGTATGGGGACCTTTTAAAGAGAATATGTATATTCTAGGCATAATTGGGAATGCATATGATATAATCAGATGCATCATGGGAAGGGGCATGTGAAGTGAGAAAAGGCCTACCTAATCCAAGCCTATTAATAAGCACAGAGAATCACTCACACTGCACCCATTAGCAACCAAATTCCTCTTGGGCAGCATAAAAAGAAACTGATAAAAAACCAGGGCCCTGGAGTGCGCTTTTAGTCATGAGGCCTCCTGTCCTTCTTGTCAGTGTGTCTGTCCTGGTCTGTGGTTTTACTTTAAGTAAAGTTTCTTTGCTACTTTTACATTCTTTTTTTTTTTCTAAACTAAGAACCTAAAAATCTAGAAGTACCCAGCCCAGATTCAAACCACTAGAAACAAATGGATGGATCAAAACAAAGTATAATTATATACATATATACATATATATATATATATATATATATATATATATATATATATATATGGATATGCCACAACGAAATCCATTTCTTTGTGTGTTGTCTGAAAATATGAATAACTCTAAAAAAGAAATTTGGCTATGGGGTCAGTGAGGTGGCTCAGTAGGTAAAGGCATCTGTTGCCAAGCCGGCCAACCTGAGTTCAATCCCTGGGACCCACATGGCTCCTAGCCAGACAGTGGATGACATGTAGAGAATAGAGTTCTTGCTTTAACATGTGGCTAAATCCAAAGTTGATTGATGATGATAATCAGTTTTGTTTCCCTCCCAACTCACTCCAGTTCCTCAAACCATGAAAAACACATGGTAATAAAATGATGTTAGATACACATAGGTCAGGACAGCCTCTTTCTTCTAGCTTCAGGGGACAGGCAGGTGAGAACCCACCCCGGGGCCCTGCATGTGTTAGTCCATCCTGCTGTCATACCTGCTGACACTGTACTCAGGGGCCAGCCAGAGAGTATAAGAGGTCAGTGGGAAAAGTGTTGTTCAAGTTTATTCATCCTGCAATACGTGCATAAAGTACATGGCTTCATTTTGGCTTCAGGTTGTTTTCTCATATTGCAATAAGCTTTCATCAGCAGTAAGCCAAAATGATTAAAATGAATGTATGTCGCATGATAAATTAAGAACAGAAATTCTCTGTGTTGTGGAAGTTGTTGATGGATGTATAGCTTGGGCAAGATGTTTGCTGTCATGTTCTGTCTACCACGGGAGCTTTTGTTCTAATCATAACTATATGAAAACCACAAGCTACAGACCTGTTCATGACCTACTTAAGAAAACAAAACAAATAAATACCCCAAAGTTAGTATTCACTACAGAACCATAATAACAAAAATAACATGGTACTGTCACAAAAACAGACCCTAGACCAGTGAAATAGAATAAAGGGCATAAAGGCCTTGCAGGCACCCCTATCTGATGTTTTGCAGAGGGACTGGAAACACATATTGGAGAAGGCAGTCTTCCCAAAGGTGACTGAGAAACCTTAATATCCACGTGTAGATGTAGAAGGTAATATCACATGTAGAATGAAACAAGATCTTTACTTCTCACTAGTACAAAAACTAACTCAAAATAGGTCAAAACCGTTAAGGTCAGATGTTAAACTGATGAAGAACACTCCAAGGCTTGACACAGCAAACGCTTTCTCAACAGGACTCTCACAGCAGAATGCAGCAGGCTCAGAGTGCATGAGGTCAACACGTCACGTCACGTAGTGAAGGAAGCAGAGTGAGGAGACAGCCAACAGAGTGGGTGGGGCCTCAGCTGGTCAATCATCCAACAAGGGACTGACACCCAGAACATATAAAGAACCCAAAATTAACATAGCAAAAGAAAAACCAAATCAATGAATGAACAAATGCATTGGACAGCTTTTCAAACATGTTCAAATGGACAATACATTTTTTTTTTTTGTAAAAGCTCAATTCCTTAGCCATAAGGGAAATGAAAATCAAAACTACACTGAATTGGGGAATTTAGTTCAGCAGTAGAACATTTAGCTAGTGTTTTAGTTTTCCTTCTATTCTTTGAAAAAACACTGACCAAAAGCAACAAGGAGGAAAATGCCTATTTGGTTTATACTTCCAGGTCACAGTTCATCACTGACAGAAGTCAGGGCAAGATTTCAAACAGGAATTTGAAGTGGAAACCATTGAAGAAGGCTGCTTGCTGGCTTGCACCATCCTCAGCTAGCTCAGGACTAACTGCTAAGGTGCCTCCCGCAGTGGGCTGGGCTCTCCTACATCAATTAATAATCAAGACAATCCCACACACACCACAGGCAAGTCTGTCTGGACAACTCCTCAATCAACACTTATTCTGATGACTCTAGGCTATGTGAAGTTGACAATTAAAGCTAAGCTGGACATCTAGTAAGCACAGGGCCCTGGATTCCCTGCACAAGGGATTAAAGCAAGCAAACAAAAGCCATGTCGAGATCTCATCTCATCCTAGCAAAATGACTGTGGTCGACTTTGTTGACTCCCCAAGGGAGGCCTTACGCTCTCTGAGGAGTGGATGGGGGGTGGGATTGGGGGTGGGGGAGGCAGGAGAAGGGGAGGGAGGACAAACTGGGATTGGTATATAAAATGAAAAAAAAACATTTTTAAATAAATAAATTAAAAAATAAAATGACTGTGTCAGCAAAATGAGTTTTCCGGTTGAGGAGAGCTGTACACTGATGGGGTGTGAATTTGTTCAGCCACCATGACAAGCACACTGAAATTAAAAAAAACAAGCAAACCTAAACCTAGAACTGCCGTGACTCTACTGTGATGCTCAAGCCTGAGCGACAACCTGATTAGATTTAGACTCTACATGGAAACACACCTCTGGGTATTACTGTGAGGGATTTTCTGAATGAGGTTAGTTACGATGGGAAGATCCACTCTAAAGGTGGGCAGCATCATTCCATGGGGTGGGGCCCCAGACTGGATGGAAAGGAGAAGTGGGCTGAGCACCAGCGTTCATCTCTCTGCTTCCTGACCAAGGACCAGTGTGATGAAGTGCCTTCTGCTGTAACCTCCCTGCTATGACGGCCTTTCCCTCAAACTGTGAACCAAACTAAACGGTTCAGCTTGTTTGTTTGTTTGTTTGTTTGTTTTGTTGTTATTGAGACAGGGTTTCTTTGTGTAACAGCTCTGACTGTCTTGGAACTTGCTCTGTAGACCAGAGATCTGCCTGCTTCTGCCTATCATCAGCTGCGTTCTTAACAGTAATGAAGAGACCTGCTAATTCTTAGCATTCTTAGACATATACGTGAAGGCACCTATGTCAACATACAGCAGAAACTCTCACACATATGCTCACTGTTCCACTATTCTCAACAGCCAAGTCATGGAACCAGCATAGGTGCCCATCAGTGAAGGAATGGTGAAGAGGACACACACACACACACACACACACACACACACACACACACACACACACTGGAATATTATTCAACACTAAAGAAAATGAAATTATGTAATTTTAAGGAAAACAGAACTGGAAATCACACTCAGTGAATAAGCTAATTCATAAGACATGTATTGTGTGTTTTCTCTGAGATGCAGAATCTAGACTGAAAAAAAAAAGACATGAAAATAGAAGGGGCCAGGCATGTTGGCACACACCTTTAATCCCAGCACTTGGGAGGCAAAGGCAGGTGGATCTCAGTGAGTTCAAGGACAGTCAGGGCTCTGTAAGGAGACACTGTCTCCGAAAATTAAAAAAAAACAAAAGAGGAACTAGAAGGGGACTGATTTAAGGGGAGAGAAAATGAGCAGCAAGAGGGAGGTGTCAGGAGACAGTAAAGGGTTACAAATATGACTGAACACACGTGTTACATACGTGCATGAAACGTGCTGTCAATGTTTATTTAGGAAGATGCTCTAAGTGGCTACTCCCAAAGACAATAATCTGGCATGTGCCGATAATTTACACCTGTTTCATTCTGTGATGTGGGTATCTGTCTGTTTCTGCTGGCTGTTCTTGCCACAAGTGGTAGTACACACCTCTACACCCAGCACTTGGGAGGCTGCAGAAGGAGGATTGTGAGTTCAAGGCCAGTGTGTGGGCTGTATAATAAAACCCTATCTCAAAAAAACAACACATACAAACATTTCTAAATTAATTTTGCCTTTTCATTTCTAGTTTTCTTGCAAAGATGGAAACTATACAATACCCATGTTAGCTCTACTATGAGCAGCAGACATTTTCAAATGGTCAATGATGGTGTTTAATAATGTCATCAGATATTTCAGAAAGAAACACAACTCTGCCCAATAATGGCTCTTCATCTTCATATAATCTATGGAATCAGTATAAACAAGTGCATTCTGTCAACGATGAAATATCTGACATTATTGCTAGTTCTGTTGTTGATTCAGTTTCCACATACTGTTAAAAATAAAACATTTCACAGAAGTAATTTAAATATGATTTTTGGAGGAGTGTTAAACTGTGGGAGAAATCACACACTCTTGATACTGTTCGGAACCCAAATGGTCTTGGCAGGGATGTCTTGATGATGATTTCCACATGGCTAATGAAAGTAAAAATAGACAAAAAGAGAGATGTCAAACACAGAAGCTGCTGAAGAGAAACAAGAGTGAAAAGACAGAGCAGAGTGGGAGGAAATATTTGCAAAATGTATTCCTAAAGTATCATAAATGTCCAAAGTCTGTACGGATGTCTATGGGGCCAGTGAGATGGCTCAGGGGGTAAAGGCACTGGATGCTGATCAATGCAAGACTGATGATCTGAGCTGGATTCCTGAATCTCATGCAGAGGCTGAAAGAGAGAACTGCCTCCACAGAGTTGACCTCTGACCTCCACATATAGTCCATGACATATGTGCCCCCATCTCTCTGTCTGTCTGTCTGTCTCTCACATACACATACTAAATAAATAATAACTCCTATGATTTAATACAATAAATAATCAAATAAGTAACCGAATTATACAGTGGGCAAAATACACAATACAACATGCACACAAATATTACAAAAAATTCGATAAATTTCCATTTAGAGGAGAGCTCCTGAATGCTGTCCTCTTGCCACCATGTGCACCATAGGACTCACATGCTCCCCAACCCAGAAACTAAGTCAGCAAGTAAACATTTGACAAAACCGTCCAATAAACATTTCTCCAAAGGAGACAGCAGCGGACAACAGACATATGCAATACACTCCCACATGGACGAGCCTTGAGGACATGCTGAGTGAACTCAGCCAGACTCAGAAAGACTGCATGATTCCCCTAAAGTGGGATATCTAAGCCAGTCAGACTCATAGAAGTAGAAAATAAAATGGCACTTACTTCAGACTGGGAGAAGGCAAAAAGTGAGGCAGTGCTACAAAGAGTTGGCAGTCACAGAATACAAAAATGTTAGATATTTACTGTACAGTAGTGTGTGTTTAGTTACCAATACTCAATGAGATGCTTAAAACTGGCTGTGAGACTTTAGTTTACATTATGTGGTTGGTGGGGTGGGGTGGGGGTGTCATGTAGCTTAGGGTGGTCTTGAACTTACTGTGTAGCTAAGGCTGGTATTTAACACATAATCCTTCTGTCTCTGCTTTTTTATGCTTGTTTGTTTAGTTTTTTTAACCAGAATTTTACAAGTCAAATGCGGCAGAATATCTTCAGGTCTGTTCAGTGGCATACACATAATTTGTACACAATCAAGCTAATAGTCCTTAAATAGAAATGTTAGTTGATATAATCTGTAAATGTGTGTATACAGATCCAACTGCAGAAGTGCAGTATTTTACACACATAAATCTATAATGAAGCTGATAGTGGATGGAAGTATTTTGCCTGGAACATCTTTATCATGCCTTGACCTAGGTCCATCTGAGCTGTTCCTATAGACGATGTCTTCCTCCTCACTACAGAGGAGAAAATATCCTCTGTGTAGGAAAGGGCCTCCCATAGCCCCTGGTGCTTATCCCGTCTTGATTCTCAAGGACTTCACTTCTGCAAGTCTCTTCTTGTCTTGCTCTCACTCTCATTCACTGTCTTTCCTCTCACCCTTGCTTTCCTCCTCTCTGGGTCTCATGTATTGCAGGCTGTCCTTGAACTCAACATACAACCAAGGATCACCTTGAATTTCCATGTTCTTGGAGTACCTGTGTGTCATCACACCTGGCTTATATGGTAATGGAGATCAAAACCAGGGCTTCATGCACACCAGTTAAACACTCTACTATAGGCAGAGTTTTCCTTTCTGCCCATCAGTTTTCAAATAACCTACATGGAGAGTTAATTATAAATGCTTGGCCAATAGCTCAGGCTTGTTACTAGCTAACTCTTATGTTTTAAATTAACCCCTATTTCTTATTTACTCTCTGCTATGTGGCAGTACCTTCTTTCAACATGGCACATTCATCTTGTTTCCTCTACATCTGTTTGTGATTCCCCAGACTCCACCCTATCTTTTCTCAGCATTCTCTCTGCCCCCCAAATCCTATCTAGCTATTTTCCAATCAGCTTTTTATTAATAATGAGAGCAACACATTTTCATAGTATACAGAAGGATTATTTCACAGTACTCTATCAACTGAACTGCATCCCCACCTCAAACTTCTTTCTTTCATCAACATAAAATGTGTCCCAGAACTTTCCATTCCTTAAACATTTTTTCCCTTTGTGATAAATTCTCACCCAACTGTCAGTCTACCATTCTCAATATTCTCAGTAAAACTTCCCTGAGGAGTTATTTAGGTCTTGGACTGTTTCCTTCATTTGTTTCATTGTTTTTTCTTGATTTTCTTTCAGTACTTTATTTTTTCTTTCAGGACTTTATTGATTTCTTCTAATTTGTTTGCCCTTTCCTCTAGTTGTTTACAGCGTTCTTCCCATTTTTTTTGTCTTTTCCTCTACACAAGCCTCTAGCTTCTTCATGATGACATTCATAAGGCTATTTTCTTCTGCTTCTTCCAATTTCTGATGTTCAGGTCTAGGTGTTGGAGGAGGGCTAGGGCCTGGTGATGCTGTATTGCTATTCATTTTGTTGTATGTGTTTCTGCCTTGATGTCTGCCCATCTTCTTGTGGTTCGTTCTTGGCCTTATCCGCACACTTGGTTCAGACAGAGCTGACAGATTCAGGAAGTCTCTCTCTCTTGTCCAGATGGGGGCTCTCTTGTCCAAATGGGACATCCGGGGCAGGATGGGAGCTCTTGTCCAGAAGGGAAGTCCGGGGCAGGATGGGAGCTCTTGTCCAGAAGGGAAGTCCGGGGCAGGATGGGAGCACTTCTCTCTCTCTCTCTCTCTCTCTCTCTCTCTCTCTCTCTCTCTCTCTCTCTCTCCTCCAGAAGGGAAGTCCAGGGCAAGATGGGAGCTGGGGGCCCGGCCTCTAATTCTCAGGAAGAGGCTGGGGGCTCAGGCGGATGGGCGTGGGGGCAGGGCATGGGGGCAGGGCGTGGAGATTGCAGGGTCTGCTGGGGGTCTTGGAGAAGGGGATTCTTCCCGGTGGGGCTAGAAGGGAACCTGCCCAGTGGCCAGAACCTGGGGCCAAGTTGGGCAAGTCTTCCCCGGAGTGGCTGGTGCCCAGGGATGGGGTCCAGGCTGAGCTCCCTGAGGAGTTATTTAGAATGGGTACCTCTACTTATCATCATTACTCTCTTACTCTTTTTTTTTTCCTACCAACTCATGATAGGATCCTGATCTGCACTCAATCTGCCCTTTTAATAACCTCTGTTTTTAAATACAGTGGTCATTATTGTATTTGATATATTATTTATAATACTATTTAGGACATATTTGTACTGGAAATTATTTTCATTGCTTCTTTGGGATTTGAGTCTCATTGACATCTTTATTTTAACTGGGAACCATGAGTTAGCAGATATCTGTCTTTTTTTTTCATTGCCCCAGAGATGATGAATGGTGATGAGTGGGTGACACATGACAAGCATCCCAACAAATAGTTCAAGGCACAGTATCACATGCATGAAAGGATTTGTATGAGGCTGAATCTGAAACAGGCTGAGTTACCCACATTGAGGTCTGGTGGTTCTCAAGCTGCCTGTGTCAGAGGCCGCCTGTTGTTAAAGCATGGTATCTTTGAGCCTGGCTGCAGAGGTCTTGATTCAACAGGCCTGAAGTGGGCTTGTGAATCTAGCACATTTCTATATTCACCTGTATTTCTGGCACATTCACCTATAGGACTGAGGCTGCCATCAGTGACCACACCCTGACGACTTACTCAGCTACTCCAGAGAGAGGTCACGGCTCTCTGATGTGCCTATGGCACACACAGTTCACACAGCTTCCACTGAGTTCCAACCTAAAGAGACAGAAAAAGATACTATGGTGAGTGTTTTATTCTAGCAGCAAACAAAACATGGCCGTTCCTTATCCTGTGAAAAGGACCACCTGCCTTTTGGGACAGGATTGGGATGATCTCTTTTCCACTGGCCTAGACACTGACAGGTGCTTTGTAGGTGATTATAGCCACAGTTATAATGTCCTGATTTCTCAGGTTTCAATCTTAAACCCCCTCTCAGCCCCACTTTCACTGTCCTAACACAAGCCTTCCACCTTCCTTCCATCTCTCACTGCTCCCAGCACTGCCTGAGTTCGGGTCCTTGCTGCTTCCCCAGCCCCTGTCCCCTGTCCCCTCACTCAGCATCAGTTATGGAAAGTTCACTGGGTTAGTTCGTGCTAAGCAGAGTAGGGAACAAACAAATGTCTTTCATTTATTTAGCATTTGGGGTGCGGGGGAGGGAGGGCCACCAGTCACCATCAGATGGCTTTCTCAATTCTCTCTGTCTTATATTTTGACACAGAGTCTCACACTGAACCTGGAGCTCAGCGATTTGGCTAGAATGTCTGGTTAGCAGGTCCCTGGGATCTTTCTATTTCTGTACTCTCAAGACTTGGGCTACCAACATGTGCCACTTTGCCTGGCTTTTCTACAGTACTAGGGAACCAAACTCAGGTCTTCATGCTTGTGTGACAAGTCTTGACCCAGCGAGCCACATCCCTAGCCATCTTTGTCCTTTAAATCATTAATATGATTACCTCTCTCCCATGAATGAGCCATGCCTTGGAGGTGCCCTGGGTTCTCCTGTGGAGTTGGAACTTTCACGGGCTTCTGTAGCACCCAGGGAGGCTCTCTGTATTGCTGGTGAAATCTCATTTCCCCGCATCACACAGTCTTACAGTCTTGCTGTCTATATCTGTTTTCCATTGCCCATGATTGTCCCCTTTAACATAAAATACACTGGAGGTATCCACACTTCGTATTATTTGAGAGTATTGGGTCTGCTTTTTTCCCTTCCAACTGCAGATCACACCTAGGCCTTGCACATGCTAAGCAAGTACTCCACTATTGAACTGTATCCCCAGACCTTGGCTTTTGAGATGGGATCTCACTTTATAGCTCAGGTGGGCCTAGAATTTGCTTAGTATGCCAGGTTGACTTTAAACTCATGACCCTCCTGCCCCTGCCTCTCAAGTGCTGTAATTAAAGGCACACGTCACCAGTCCCAGCTCCAGTCTGATTCTCTTTATTATTATCATTACTATTAACATGTATATGTATGTATCTGAGTGTATGTCTATACCTGAGAGCAGGGCCTGCAGATGCCAGAAGAATGTTGGGGCCCCTAGGGCTGGAGTCACAGAAGGCTGTGAACTGGTGTAGATGCTGGGAACTGAGCTCTGGTCCTCTGGAAGAACAGTATGTGTTCTTAACTGCAAAGCCCTCTCTCCAGGCCTGTGGATCTGCTTCATGATTATGGGTGGGCCCTGGGCTTAATATGATATTTCCCACATACTGTACTTCCTCTAGAATTGATTTGTAGCTGGAGGAGTAAAAAGGTACAACAGTACAGTTTCCATAACTTACCAAAGACACGTTCTAAGAGACACACCATGTCCTTGTGCAAACACTCTTGTGGGCACTTACATAAACACAGGCGGTAGGGCATTGCCAACCTGTGCTGTGCTAGGAGGCCAGTGTGCTGCCTATGTAACACACTGTGTTACTTTAAAATAATAAATATATTATTTTATATATTATATATAAAAGTTTAAAAAATCTTTAAAATTAAATAACAGCCTAAAAGAATGAAAAAAGGCAGATCACAGTAACACATAAACCACTAATATGGCTGTCCAGTGTCACTGCCAAGTGTATGCTGCCCATGATTGAATGGACTGTGCTTCCCTGTGGCTGACAGCACAGCTGGTTAATTTGCACCAGTATCACCAAAAATACTCAAGTAATGCTTCCTGCTGGGATGTCACCAGGCAGCAGGGTGTTCTAACACTACAGCCTTACAGGAGCACCATTCTCTATGCAGCGTGTGTTGACTGAACCTTGTCATGTGGTGTAGGGCTGTACTGTGATTGATCCTAAGGTGGTACAAATCATTGGCACATGTGACCGTGTGACGAGAGGAAAGAACACATGGCACACTTTATTAAAGCCATCAGCGGCTGATGGTTCTTTCCACACTAAACAACCACTTCCTCTACTCACTCTAGTGATTTGTGGAACCAGAGTAACCAATGGCACATCACTGTCACTCATGTCGTAGAAGTGACCACAGCCACAAACACCCCAGACTGACGGTCTGTCGCCCCCTTGTTTGGACTGTCCCTGGTAGTGCCAGTGTTGCATTTTATTTTCACTTATTATAGTGTCTCAATTTGGGATGGAGCTCAGTAGGAAGAGTGCTAAATTTGTGTCACAAAGCCCTAGGTTTGATCCCTAGTACCAAATAAACAATGGTTCGCAACTGTAATCCCAGCACTCAGGAGTCGGAGGCAGGAGGATTAAAAGTTCAAGGTCAAAAAAAAAAAAAGAAGTTCAAGGTCATCCTTAGCTACATGGTGAGTCAGTTCAGAACCAGCCAGAGCTACATGAGACCGTGTATCAGGAAAAAAAAAAAAAAGAAAGGAAGAAACAGAGACTGCTTTAAAGAACATTGGAGGGATGTTTTTGGAAGAACACTTCCCCAGTCTTCAACTCCAGCGTTTGGATGACTTTGTCCTGATTTTCTGTTTCCTTCCAGATCTGTTCTCTGGACAGTAGTGGGTTTTAATTTCATACAATGTATTTTGAGCACATTCACCCCCAACTCCTCCCCTTAACTCTTTCCAAACACACATCTCAACTTCATGTCCTTTAAAAAGAATAATAACCCACCCACTCCAGTTTGTGCTGTTCATATGTGTCTAGGTTTGTGACCACACACTGGAGTGAGGTCAACCAAGCAGGAGCCACACCTTAAAAGACTGATTCTCCCTCCTTCAGGAGCTATGAATTGCCCAAAGCTCAGCTGTTAGGCGTTGGGCCTCATGAACCTCTCACCACTCGATGCTAGAATACTGACTGCTGTGATCTTGTGCAGGTCTTAGGCAGGCAACCACAGCTGCTGTGAGTTCATGACAATAGTCAACTCACAACTGGTCCAAGGGCAGAGAATGGGTGACTGTACAGGGCTCAACCACAAGAGGAACATCTATATCACACCCTCTCCCCCAACTCAAGGATTGTCTTGGAAGAGCAGGTGGGAAGACTGTAAGAGTCCGAGGTTGGTGAGGACCTGAGCAAAACAGCAGCTTCTGGGTGTGACAGTCTCACACAGACTTCAACATGGAGCATGTATAACTTTGTGTTCTCTTGTTTGCATTTTATCACCATTTACCTATGCTGTTTTGAACTCACAATGTTCAATTGCAACATACTTGATAATATGCTGTAATTTGCATAGTTCTATTAATTTAACTAATTTGTCTCTTTTAGTCACATCCAGCCTCTATAAATTATTCCTTATGATCAGATTTCAGGAGTGAGTGGGATTTCTGTGTGAGGTGAAAACCTCGTTAGTTGTGACCCCAATCCTAGCAAACTTCAGTCTCATGGGAGCTGCACTTTGCATACAATTTGCATACAAGTTTGTTTGTCAAGGTGCCTCACAGCAAGGGATGAATGGTCCCTTCAGGCAACATACTCTGATAGGATTTTGTGAAGGTTGTAACCATATATGAACCTGACTATGTTCCATTAAGTCCATTTTTGATCTAAGTTACAGGCACAATATGGAAGTCTATGTCACCCATTCCTAAGCAACTTTGAGATGCTCTGGGCTTCCTAATTTTTCCTTGTAGGTGGACTTTTCTGGGGATATATAATCGTATGTAATTGACCCACCTCCGAACACTGGAAACAGGGAGGGCATGGACATCTAGAGTCTACAGCCACAGCCTGGGGAGCTCCCAAGCTTTGACAAGAAGTCAAGGGCAGTTGGGGAGGTTCTGGCGTGATCACATCTTCATCTTTGTTACTGCCTTTTATTCGTTATTTATTTTTGTCGCTTAAGCACTTTCTTCAAAATTCACATTCAAGGGGTCGGTTGAACGGCTCAGCTGACAAAGTTGCTTGCTGCCAAGTTTAATCCTCTGACTCGGTTTCCCAACCCACACAGTGGAAGGAGAGGGATAACTCCAGTAAGGTGTCCCCTGACCTCACAAAGCATGCCATGCTGCTCCTACATAGGAAACAAGTAAGTGTAACTTTTTAAAATTCTAAAGTAAGCTTTAAAATATTTTAATATTTTAAGTCACATTCACCTCAAAAAGCACATGGGTATTTGGTTGATAAGGAAGAAGCTAAATTTTAGAAATCTCTGAAGTGGGGAGGGGCAAATTTTAGACCCCTCTCTACCTGTGCCTCACTCTCCACCTCCTCGGACACTGTGTGTCGGGAGGAGCAGCTTATGCAGCCTACATCTTTGAAACAGGCATCGGTTCTTATCCCTCTTGCTATTGCTATGTGTGTGATAAAATCAGCAATGAGCCTGGAGACTTATAAAATCCAAGAATAGCACTAGAGCTCAAGGCATAAATATGTATTGATAGGCTGTCATCACTAACATTTCCCGAACAGCAAGAAAAAAAGGAATGTTGTTGCTAAAAATAAGAAACTGGGAAAAACTGCTGATGCCAGTCAACTTGGGAAGAGAATTAGAGAAGACTGTGGATGACCAGTCGTGAGTACATTAAGTTGAATTAAAAAGTGCTGAGTTTTAGGCTAGTCTAGATAAACTGACACTTGAATTTCCTGAGAAAATGTTCAAACTTTTAGTAAAAATTAGTGAATATCTATTTTCTAAAACATTCTAGTAAGTATCTAGACAAAATTGGATTCGGTTTCAACCAGTGTGTATGTGAAGTGTGTGTGTGTGTGTGTGTGTGTGTGTGTGTGTGTGTGTGTGTGTGGTGTGTATGGTGTGTGTATATGTGTTTGTGTGTGCTGTGTGCCTACATGTGTGTGATCTGTGTGGTGTGTGTGAGTGTGTGTGTGTGGTCTCTGTGTGTGCTGTGCATGGTCTGTGTGCATCTCTATATATATGTGTGTATGTGTGTGTGGTGGGTGTATGGCATGTGTGTATGTGCATGTGGGTATGGTGTATCTGTAAGCCCCTGGAACCACAAGAGCGGCCAGGCCCCTCCTGTGAGGACCTCTAACTGCCAGGTTCCACCCACAGAACACTCTAACTGCCCCAACTGCCGGATCCTGCCCTTCCCTACAGAGTGAAAAGCCAGAGCTCTGGACATGAAATCCCACCAATCCCCACCCTGGAAAGCTCCACCCCCTTCCCAAGGAGCTCTGTGTAAGCCGTGTACCCTGCTCAGTTCCATGATGTTTCTCCCAAGAGCAGCCACCCTCCTGGTTTCTTCCCTCCCAGTAAATCTCTTGTGTGAGGTTTGTTGTGTGGTGTGACTTTGTGGTTTTCCTTGGCTCCCGACTGCCAGGATACCTTTCCATCCAAGCTGTAATGCTTACAGTGTCTGCGTGTGTGGTGTGTGGGTATGTATACATGTATGTGCTGTGTTTGTGGTGTTTGTGTGTGTATTGTATTATATGTGTTATGCGTGGTTTATGTGGGTGTGTATGTTGTATGTGTATGTGTGTGATACATGTGTTGATGTGTGTGTATATATCTGCTTATTAGTATGGGTTGTGTGCTCGTGCAGTATGTGTGTATATGATTGTATTTACTTGTTAGCATGGGTGAGCATGTGTACATGTGGGTGCATACACTTCTCTTTTTTCCTACCCTTTCTCTTTCGTCCATATTTATTTTATTCTTTTTTATAGATATATTGTATTATTTATGTGTATGAGCATTTTGTCTGCATGTATGTATGTATGTATGTATGTATGTATGTACACCACATGTTTGCTGGATCCCTACAGATTTCAAAAGTGAGTCACCACATGGGTACTGGGAACTAAACCTGGGTCCTCTGCAAGAGCAACAAGTGCTCTTAAAGGATGAGCCAACATTCCAGGCCCCTTTTATCTTTATTTTTGAGACAGGGTCGGGTCTCTCATTCCACCCGAAGCTCATTGATTGGGTTAAGCCAGCTGGCCAATGAACTTCAAGGATCTGTTTCCACCACAGCCCAAACACCGGAGTCACAAGTGGGTGTCTCGACCCTGACTTTTCACACAGAGGCTGGGGATCTGAACTCAGACCCTTGTGCCTGCCCAGCAGGTGCATTACTGATTGAGCCATTTCTGTAGGCCCTGGTTTTTGTTGTTTCCTTCTGGTTTCCTGGGACAGCATCAATTATAGTCCAAGCTAGTCTCAAGCTCACTGATTTAGGTGAGTCTGGCCTTGAACTCCTGATCTTCTTGTCTCCACCTTCTGAGTGCTGGGATTCTGTGTATGTGCCATCATGCCCAGTTTCAGGTGATGTGTGCTAACTCACCTTTGAGACAAACACAAAGCTGGCTGAGAACCCATTGTTGGTAGTATTCTGATATAAATATCAATTAAAGTATATAACTATTACAGTTACTGAATTCTTATGAGGTTCAGCTTACTGGGGACACTTCAGAGAGCAGAATAAGAACAGAAGGAAAGCCCACTCTCATTTCCTCTATAAATATATTTTCCCACAAGGAAGGATTTGATGCTTAGATAATATGGCATTGAAATTTCTCATTCTTTATTCTCTAAGGGAGGACTTATAATGTCTATAACCTGGAACTGAATCACTTAATGAATCAGTAGTCATTGTTGTTTTAATCCCCATTTGCCAATTCCAAGATATTAAAATGGGGATGTAGGAAACATTAGAAATATCATTTGGCTCTTTAATATAACTTCTGAGGCACCAGGAAAACTTCTCTGAGCTGCAAACTGTCACATGCTTACAGTTCCTTAAAGTTTCCAATTTTGGTGCATGATGTCCCTTTGCATTCAGACACAGACTCTATTAAATGGTAGACCATCTAGCTGAGCACTTGGTATTACAGCTGGCCTGGCAGGGATGAAGATATTCTAAAATGACACTTGTATTCTTCCTCATATTATCAGACTGTGAAACAAGGCACACCAGAGAGCTAGAATTTCCTCCAGGAATCTCATGCTGGGAGCCTCAAGCCTGGCATAAGGTAGAGGAGGACCTTGTCTCCTGCAAAGGGGTTTCACACAGTGTGGGTGACCTGCCAGGCCATCTTGCAGGAGAGGTTGGCACAGAGACAGTGGTAAGTGGTGCCACACCTTGACCAGGCCTGTTTAGCTATGACTAACTACAGCGCACTGTGTCACCTAAACTTTGTGGTAAGACCCCAGAGAGGGCCGAGGGTGTCACTGGATCTCTTTGTCCCTCTTCCCAACGTGGCCACACTGAATTAATCTCCCTTTCTTGTGTTTTACTATTAATTTGGCTCTAATTGGCTTATTGGGACAGGGGGCTGAGCCTGGTCTGCTAGGGTGCAGGCTGTGATCCTAAATTCAGTTACTATATGACTTGATTTGAGGTTCTAGCTTGAGAGGAATTTTTGTTAGCTTTATTGCTTATAAATTTGTTTTATTAGACAGAATCTCATGTAGCCCAAGATGGCCTCAAACTAAGTAAGATGACCTCGATCTCATGATCCTCTTTCCTATACCTTAAAAGTGCTAGGATTTTATATTGTCCTACCACACCCAGGTTTTGTTTGGAAAAAACCCCAAACCTAAACTATGAGGTAGCTGACTCATGAACTTCTCAATGACAAAATGGGAAATTCCAGGGAAAGTTCAGGCTCACCACAGCTAGTCTAGGGCCAACCTCATAGGAAACACTGCCAGCAAGTCTTGAAAAACAGGTAAATCTGAAGAAATATTTTAATTTTTGTAGAATTTTTTCTACAAAAATGTTGTGGAACACCATGATATTCTGCAAGACGATGACATAAATATAGGAAAAAGTGGAAAAGTCTCCAAGACAATCTTGTAGACTGCCCTTTAGAGACCATCACCCTAAAATGGAAATTAACTGTCTGCTGATAATCAGACCTGAGGAACATTGTGCAGCGGAGGAGAGAGCCTGCCATGGCCAATCTTGGTTGTCAACTTGACTGCATATGGTGTCAACTAAAAACCAACCTGCTGCACACTCTTTTGAGGGATTTCCTTTATTGGATTATTTGAGGGGGAAGACCTACCTTAAATCTGGGCTACACCTGATGTCAGCCCTCATAGCAGGCACAGGAGGAGGAATCTTTTGTGTTTTACTTGTTCGTCCTCACTGTCGCTGGCAAGTTCGTCCAGCCTATTGCTCTGGTCAGTATTAAATCCAACCTTTTCAGGATTTCAACATAAGTGGAGACCAGTAGCTCTCCAGGAACTCCCCAGCATTCTAGTGCTGGATTGTGACTGCTGAGATCTCCATTATCATGGACTGAACACCTGCTGTATTCTTGGCCTTCCAAACATGAAAGCCCTTGTTGGACTACCCAGACCACATCCTGTAATCCTGTCTAATAAATCTCCCCCCCCATACACACATGTCCATTCTATCAGTTCTGTCCCTTTGGAGAACTCTAACTTGCACAGAGCCCAAGATGTACGGGGGAATCCAGGGCCAACCGCTGGCAGCATTGAGGTGGGGCTGCTGGATGAGAACAACATTTTTGTGTCAGGCAAATATGTGGGTTCAACTAGAGCTGGCCACTGGGGTGAGAGAGAACATCACATGACTGGGTGGTGTTCATGGTCTGGCTTTGCTTATCTGTGAAGTGGTTCAAGAAGGAACACCAGATTCTTAGGCACCTCATTCTCCCAAGATCTGGTAACTCAATAGAATGAGCATGGCCAGGAAAGTGGTGTCTGTCCATTCTGCTGCAGCAGCCCAGCTCTCCCAGAAGGACGGTCTCTTCCACAGCCCACAGCCTGCACAGCCAGAGCTCAGTTACTGCACCTAACGGGACAGTTCTCAAGATTTCAGACTTGTAAAGGAACCAAAGTGTCCTCAAATTCTTCCTTGAAAGTCTCTATGACTCAAGGGAGCCCTAACCCTTCCCCCAGCACTGCCTCATGCTTGGAAATTTAGAAACAACACCAGACAGCAGCTTTCCTGTCTGTTACTCCCACCGGCCATCCTATTCCACTCTTATGAAGACGTCTCTGAACACAGATGCTGTCCGAGGAAACCAATAACCCAACCTCAGTCAGAACTTCTAGATTGTGCATGTTCCTAGTATCTCATTCCTGCAGTTAGGACTGTCAAATTCCTGACTGACAGTGAGGCCTCTTCCTGAGGCCACCACAGGCCAGAAATCACCTTATAAGAGAGTATCTCCTCCTGATGTGTAAACAGAGGTGTCTCTGTCCTACCCCATCCCAGAGCCACTTCTAAATAATCACTCAGAGGCTTAATATTAATTACAAAATGTTTGACCTATTAGCTCAGGCTTATTACTAGATAACTCTTACAACTAAACTAACCCATTTTATTAATCTATGCATCACCAAATGGCCAGTGGCTTACTGGTACTCTGGCATCTTGTTCTTTGAGTGGCTGGCTAGAGTCTCTCTGACTCTACCTTCCTTCTTCCTATATCTCCATTTGGCTTTCCCACCCAGCCTTATCCAGCCTGGCTGTAGGCCAAATCATCTTTTATTATCAACCAATGAGAACAACACACATTCACAGCATACAGAAGGATCCTCCCACAGCATTTCCCCTTTTTGTCTAATCAAAAAGGAAGGTTTTAACTTTAACCCAGTAAAATTACATAGAACAAACCAGTGATCAAGCAAGAATTACAGTTACAGTATCTAGTCTATTTGTGTCTTGACAAAATCAGAGAAAACTTTCAGTTATCTATCTTTTCTTGGTGAGTCTAAAGTTTTATATCTACTTTACCTTTTATCATAACTAAGGAAAACTATAATTATGACTATCTAGCTTTCAACTCCATCAAAGATCCCAGAAGGGTAAAATGTTACCTAATGATAGAGACTTCAGGTTACCTGGACAGTCACCCAAATTTCCTCTGCAACAATGGGGCATCCATCTTTGGCCTACAGTCCTAGCATGTCTGACAGACTTTCCTGTGAAGCAGAATTTTTCAAGGACTATCCCACCTTGTCTTGGCAAAGTTTTGCAGTCACTTTCTTTTGTGTCCTGCTTGTCCATTTGGACAGCATGCTGTCATTAGTAGAGGCAAGGGCATTTTCTTTGCCCACATGGCTAGCTTTTGCCATAAGGAAAACAAACTCCATATGGAGTTTCTTCAATGCCCATCATCCTCTTTGAAGTAATTGGTACTGCCAGGAGCAGACGTGTCTCACTGTCTAGAAAAGTCTGTGTTCTTAAAACATTTTAAATACCATATTCTGTAGGTCTTTGAAGTGTTTGAAGACTACCTATCTAATGGAAGTATATCTTTATATACCTAGAAAACCTAATTAAGATGACTATAAGTTTGACTATTATAGATGACTATTAATCTGTATTTTTAAATTATGTATTACATTTTTAATTGAGCTGCATAAACACAGTATCTCAAACAAGAGTAGAAATATACATATAATAAAAATAACTTTAAATTTGTGTCAATAAACTAAAATCCATACCAATGTAAAATATGTAAGATTAATAGGTTTTTTTTATTAAAGTAGATTCAATAATCTACCCTTTTTCTTATCATTTCTATGCTGTAAAACAACCTTTTTCATATTATGAATATGTATTACTCTCATTGGTTAATACAAAGCTGACAGGCCAGCAGCTGGGCAGGAAGTTAGGTGGGAAAGCCAAACTGAGGATTCTGGGAAGGAGAAGGGTGGGGTCAGGAGTCACCAGTCTGATGCAGAGGAAGCAAGATGAGAATGTCATACTGAGAAAAGGTACCAAGCCATGTGGCTAAACATAGATAAGAATTATGGGTTAATTTAAGTGTAAGAGCTAGTTAGTAATAAGCCTAAGCTACCAGCTGCACATTTACAAGTAATATTAAGCCTTTGAGTGGTTATTTGGAAACTGGCAGGCAGGAAGGAAACATCTGACTACATGCTGGATGCCCACTAAGGGCACAGGGATGGAACACTCTCAGTAAGTTGGTGCCAGTGAAGCTGTGCAGAGTATAGTCCTTTGTGTCTGACTTCTTTGTCTAAACTCACACTTGTGAGATGTCATCATGTTATTTTGTTGTTATTTTTCATTTATTTAGAAGCTTTTATTTTTATTTATGTAAATGTGCATATGTCAGTGTAAGTGTATACTATGGCTTGCCTGTGGAGGCAAGAGGAGGGCATTGGATCTCTTGGAGCTGGTGTTGGAAGTGATTGTGAGCTTCTGACATGTGTGCTGGGAACTGAACCCAGTTTCCCTGGAATAGCAAGAAGTGCTCTTAACTGATGAGTCATCTTTCTGGCTCTCATTTTAATTTATGTTATAAACATATCACCATTTATTCATTGCTACACTCTGATGAAAATTGTGGCAAAAATAACCCAGATTCATTACTGAATGGTTCTGAGAGCCAGAGGGGTATGCAAGATCCCTTTTGTAGTTCTTAGAAGGCACATTTGTCCTTTGTCTGTCTGCAAAGTTGGTAATGTAGTACCCCTTTGCCTCTATGCAATCTGCTTCATCCTTACTCTGCCTGTGTCCCTGTGACCCCCCACGCTAGCTGAGAACAATTTCTCATTTCTACATTCTTAACTCTATTATAGGTACAAATACCACTTGGCCAAGTAAAACATTCACAGCTCCCAGGTATATATCTCCTTGGCTGGTAGGTGGGAATTGGGCATTGTTACTCAGTTTACCATAAAACATGAATTAGCCATGTAGCATTCTTCACTTTTTGGAGTATATTCCTAAGAATAGACTTGCAAAGTTATAAGGGACATACATCATCAGCTTTAATAGATTCTGGTGAAATAAAGGTTTTCCAACATGGTGCTAACATTCCTGCCCCACTATGTTAAAAACCTCACTGATCAAGACCACACTTAGTCTGATATCTAAGCAGGTGAGTCGTCTGTCTAAGGCAACTTGCCGTGGCTTTAACTTGTTTGTCTCTGATGACTGCCAATGCCGGGCATGTATTTACTGGCTATTTACTTATGTTCTCTTATGAAACATCTTTTACTTTATTTTTGTCTTTTCCTGTTTATCTGTTGTGTTATCTTTTCCTTATTGGTTTAGAGTGTCTTTATATCCAGAATCTAAGCCTGTTGTCATTTATATATGCTTATAAATACCTTTTTCTACTCTGGCTTGTCATTTCATTCCCATGCTGCTATTTTTGGTGTTTAGACATTCCTGGGTTTAGTGCAACCCAATATCTACAAGGAACTTTCAAGAAAAATTCAAAACTTTTGAACTGAATAAAAATGCAAATACAACATTTTAAGATGTATGGAGTGATTCCAATACAAGGCTTAGAGGGAATTTGAACTAGATACTTACAAAATTAGGGGTTGGCAAGATTGCTCAGTGGTTAAAACCACATGCTACTCTTGCAAAGGAACTGAGTTCCATTCCTAGCACTTATGTTGGTCAGCTCCAGGGACTGTGACACCCACTTCTGGCCTCTGTGCGCACCAGAACTCATGTGTACAAACCCACGTTCACAATACATATATACATCATTACAACAAATTAAAATATATCATTAAATAGACAAATGAAATAGCTGGACATGGTGGTATATGCCGGTACTTTCAGCCTTGAGAGGCTGAGACAAGTTAAAGGCTAGCCTGAACTGTGTAGTGAGTTCCAGAACAACATAGGTTAGATGGCAAGAACTCTTCAAAAGAGGTGGAAGAAGGAGGGAAGAGAGAGAGAGAAATACCTTAAGCATTGATCTTATAAACTAAAATAGGACAAATAAAACCAAAAGTATGTGAAACAATAAAATTATAAAGAGCAAGAATCAGGGAAGTGGAAATCATTAAGGGGCTGGAGTGAAGGCTCAGTGGTTAAGAGCACCCGCTGTTCTTGCAGAGGACCTGGGTTCGATTCCCAGAACCCACATGGTGACTCATATCCAATCCAATTCTGGGGTATCCAATGATGCCCTCTTCTGACTTCCAAGGGCACATACATAGTACACATGTATACATGCAGGCAAGACACTCATGCACGTAAAATTTTTTTTTTCTTTTAGAAAGAAAGATAAGACTGACCAGTCCCCGGGAGCCCCTACCAAACTCTGCCCCAGTTGCTGGCCAACAGGGAAAACTCCTGCAGACAGACCTCCCCACCACCAAAATCCCCCACCAGACCCTGTAATCTACAAGACCCATGCCCTACCCCAATACCCATCCACCTGTGACCCCAGTAACTTTCTGAGGCATGAAATCCACCAGCTCTCATTGGACCAAGAGGTGAGTGACTCTTCTCCTACCCAGAGAGTGCTGCCTCTAGGACCCAGGCCCTGGGACACAGCCAGTTCCCAAGAACCCCCGCCCAACTCTGCCCAGTTGCCAGCAGGAAAAACTCCTGTGGGCAGGCTCTCCCACCAAAACCCCCACCAGACCCTGCAATCTACAAGTTCTACACCCTACCCCAAAACCCATCTGTCTGAAACCCCAGTAACTTCCTGAGACATGAAATCCACCAGCTCTCATTTGACCAAGAGTGGCTTTCTGAGACACAGAATCTGCCAGCTCTCATTGGACCAAGAAAGGCTTCCTGAGACACAGAATCCATCAGCTCTGACTGGACCACAAGCCCTGATAAGACTAAGAGCAGCTCCCTGAGCCACAGAATCCGCTAGCTTGGATTGGACCAAGAGCAGCTCCCTGAGATACAGAATCTGCTAGCTCCAATTAGACCAAGAGCTAAGACAGGACCCAGAGGGGCCCCCTGAGACACAGACACAGCAAACACAGAGTGGACCAATAGCAGCTAGCTCAGACATAGGCACCCCTTGAACCTATTGAAGGTAGAGATAGGTAGATGCCTGTGCAAAAATACATACAACAACATAAATAGCAATATGGCATCACCAGAACCTAGCCCTTCTACAACATCAAGACCTGAATATCACAATGTAGAAGAAGCAGAAGAAATCAACCTTAAAAATAACTTCATGAAGATGCTAGAGGCATTTAAAGAGGAAATGAAAATTCCCGTAAGAAAGTGAGGAAAAGACAAACAAAAAATGGAAGAATTCAGTAAAGAAATTGAGGAAAAGACAAATATTTGGAAAAAATCAATAAATCACTTAAAGAAAGCCAAGGAAACTATGAAAAAACAATTAAACACATGAAAGAAACAGTTCAAAATCTGAAAAGGGAAATAGAAACAATGAAGAAGACACAAACAGAGGGAATGCTGGAAATAGAAAATCTGAGTAAACGAACAGGAAACACAGATGCAAGCATAACCAACAGAATACAAGAGATGGAAGAGAGGATCTCTGGCATAGAGGATACAATAGAGGAAATAGATTTGTCAGTCAAAGAAAATACCAAAGCCAAAAAAATTGTAACACAAAATGTCCAGGAAATCTGGGACACCATGAAAAGGCCAACATAAGAATAATAAGGATAGAAGAAGGAGAAGCATACCAATTCAAAGGCACAGAAAATATATTCAACAAAATCATAGAAGAAAAATTTTCCAACTTAAAGAAGGAAATACCTATGAAAATACAAGAAGTTTATAGAACATCAAATAGACTAGACTCCCGAAAAGTTCCCTCACCACATAATAATTAAACCACTAAGCATACAGAATAAAAAAAAGAATATTAAGGGCAGCAAAGGAAAAAGACCAAGTGACTTATAAAGGCAAACCCATCAGAATAACACCTGACTTCTCAATGGAGACTTTGAAAGCCAGAAGGTCCTGGATAGATGTAATTCAGACACTAAGAGACCATGAAAGCCAGCCTAGACTAATATACCCAGCAAAACTTTCAGTCACCATAGATGGAGTGAACAAGACATTCCAAGACAAAACCAGATTTAAACAATACCTATCCACAAATCCAGCACTACACAAAGCACTAGAATGACAACTCCAACCTAACAAAGTCAGATATACCCACAAAAACACAGACAATAGATAACCCCACAGCAGTAAATGTATACACACTGCCACCAAAAGATAATAGGAATTAACTATCACTGGTCATTAATATCCTTTAATATCAATGGACTTAATTCACCTATGAATAGACACAGGCTGACAGAATGGATATGGAATCAGGTCCCATCCTTTTGCTGCTCAACTTCACCTCAACTTCAAAGACAGACACTACCACAGAGTAAAAGGCTGGGAGAAGTCTTTCCAATCAAATGGATCTAAGAAGCAAGCTGGTGTAGCTATCCTAATATCTAACAAAATAGACTTAAAACTAAAATCAATCAAAAGAGATTGAGAAGGACATTACATACTCATCACAGGAAAGAGCCACCAAGATGAAGTTTCAATTCTGAATATTTATGCCCCAAATACAAGGGCACCCACATATGTAAAAGAAACATTACTAATGCTTAAACCACACATCAAACCCCACATATTAATAGTGGGAGACTTCAACACCCCACTCTCACCACTGGACAGATCTACCAGCTCAAAACTTAACAGAGAAATAAGGGACCTAACAGATGTTATGACACAAATGGACTTAATAGATATCTATACAACATTACACCCTAACAAAAAAGAGAATATCTTCTTCTCAGCACACCATGGAACCTTCTCTAAAATCAACCACATATACTCAATCACAAAGCAAATCTCAACAGATCCAATAAAAAATTGGAATAACCTCCTATATTTTATCGGACCACCATGCCTAAAAGTTAAATTTCAACAACAACAAAAATTACAGAAAACCTACAATGTCATGGAAACTGAATAATGCTCAACTGAATCACCAATGGGTCAAGGAAGAAATAAAGAAATAAATTAAAGACTTCCTAGAATTCAATGAAAATGAATGTACTACATACCCAAACTTATGGGACACTATGAAAGCCATGCTAAGAGGAAAAATCATAGCACTAAATGCCCACATAAAGAAGTTGGAGAAATCTCACACTAGTGACTTAACAGCACACCTGAAAGCTCTAGAACAAGAAAAAGCAAAGTCACCCAGGAGGATAGATGCCAGGAAATAATCAAATTTAGAGCTGGAATCAATAAAATAGAAACAGAGAACAATACAAAGAATCAATGAAACAAAGAGTTGGTTCTTTGAGAAAAACAAGATAGATAAACCCTTATCTCAACTAACCAAAAGGCAGAAAGAGAGCATCCAAATTAATAAAATCAGAAATGAAAAGGGAGAAATAACAACAGACAATGAGGAAATCCAGAGAATCATCAGGTCATACTTCAAAAACCCATACTCCACAAAACTGGAAAAACTAAAAGAAATGGACAATTTTCTGGATAGGTACCACATACCAAACTTAAATCAAGACCAGATAAATAATTTAAATAGACTAATAAACCCTAAGGAAATAGAAACAGCCATTAAAAATCTCCCAACCCAAAAAAAAAAAAAGCCTCGAACTGGATGGTTTCAATGCAGAATTCTACCAGATTTTCCAAGAAGAGTTAATACCAATACTTCTCAAATTGTTCCACACAATAGAAACAGAAGGAATGTTACCAAACTTCTTTTATGAGGCTACAGTTACTTTTATTCCCAAGACACACAAAGATGCAACAAAGAAAGAGAAATTACAGACCAATCTCCCACATAAACATTGATGCAAAAATATTCAATAAAATATTGGCAAACTGACTCCAAGAACACATCAAAAACATTATCCATCATGATCAAGTACGCTTCACCCCAGGGATGCAAGGATGGTTCAACATATGAAAGTCTGTCAATGTACATATACCATATAAACAAACTAAAAGAAAAAAATCCACATGATCATTTCATTAGATGCTGAAAAGACCTTTGACCAAATCCAACACCCCTTCATGATAAAGGTTTGGAGAGATCAAGAATACAGGGAACATACCTAAACATAATAAAGGCAATTTACAGCAAGCCAACATCAAATTAAATGGAGAGAAACTCAAATCAATTTCACTGAAATCAGAAACAAGACAAGGCTGTCAGTTCTCCCCAAATTTATTCAATATAGTACTTGAAGTTCTATCTAGAGCAATAAGACAACAAAAGGAGATCAAGGGGATACAAATTGAAAAGGAAGAAGTCAAACTTTCACTATTTGCAGATGATATGATAGTATACATAAGTGACCACAAAAATTCTACCAGGCAACTCCTACAGCTGATAAACACCTTCAGTAATATGGCAGGATTAACTAAAAAAAAATCAGTAGCCCTCTTATATACAAATGATAAATGGGCTGAGAAAGAAATCAAAGAAACATCACCCTTTACAATAGCCATAAATCATATAAAATACCTTGGGGGTAACACTAACCAAGCAAGTAAAAGACCTGTACAACAAGAACTTTAAGTCCCTGAAGAAAGAAATTGAAGAAGATATCAGAAAATGGAAAGATTTCCCATGCTCATGGATAGGTAGGATTAACATAGTAAAAATGGCAGTCTTACCAAAAGCAATCTACAGATTCAATGCAATCCCCACTAAAATCCCAACACAATTCTGCACAGACCTGGAAAGAACAACACTCAACTTCATTTGGAAAAATAGAAAACCCAGGATAGCTAAAATAATCCTGTACAACAAAGCCACCTCTGGAGGCATCACCATTCCTGACATCAAGCTCTGCTATAGAGCTATAATAATAATAAAAACAGCTTGGTATTGGCATAAAAACAGACATGTGGATCAATGGAATCTAACTGAAGACCTGATATTAACCCACACATCTATGAACACCTGATTTTTGACAAAGTAGTCAAAACTCTACAATGGAAAAAAGAAAGCATCTTCAACAAATGGTGCTGGCATAACTGGACATCAACATGCAGAAGATTAAAAATAGATCCAAATCTATCACCATGCACAAAATTTAAGTCCAAATGGATCGAAGACCTCAATATAAAACCTGAATAAAACACTGAATCTGATAGAAAAGAAAGTAGGAAGTAGTCTTGAGTGCATTGGCATAAGAGACCACTTCCTAAATATAACACCAGTATCATAGACACTGAGAGCAAAATTTAATAAGTGAGACCTCCTGAAACTGAGAAGCTTCTGTAAGGCAAAGAACACAGTAAATAATACAAAACGACAGCCTACAGAATGGAAAAGTGTTTTCACCAACCCCACATCTGACAGAGGGCTGATCTCCAAAAGAACTCAAGAAACTAGACACCAAAATAATGAACAATCCAATTAAAAAATGGGCTATAAAACTAAACAGAGAATTCTCAAAGGAAGAATTTAAAATTTAAAATTTAAGGAATTGCTCAGCATCCTTAGTAATCAGGGAAATGCAAATTAAAATGACTCTGAGATACCATCTTACACCTGTCAGAATGGCTAAGATCAAAAACACTGAAGACAGCTTATGTTGGAGAAGATGTGGAGCAAGGGAACACTCCTCCACTGTTGGTGAGAACATAAACTTGTACAGCCACTTTGGAAATCAGTGTGGCAATTTTTCAGAAAATTGGTACTCAATCTTCCTCAAGACTCAGATATACCACTCTTGGGCATATACCCAAGGAATGCTCAATCATACCACAAGGACACATGCTCAACTATGTTCATAGCAACATTATTCATAATAGCCAGAACCTGGAAACAACCTAGATGCCCTCAACCAAAGAATGGATAAAGAAAATGTGTTACATATACACAATGGAGTACTACTCAGCAGAGACAAACAATGACATCATGAGGTTTGCAGGCAAATGGATGGAGCTAGAAAATGTCATCCTGAGTGAGGTAACCCAGATTCAGAAGGACAAACATGGTATGTACCCACTCATAAATGATACTAGATGTAAAGCAAAGGATAGTCAGACAACAACCCACAACTCCAGAGAAGCTAGCTAATAAGAAAGACCCAAAGAGGGACACATGGATCGCCTGGGGAAAGGGAAAATAGATGAAATCTCCATGAGCAAACTGAGGATAAGGGGTGGGCAATGGAGGTTAGGGGACGGGTAATGACAACATAAGGGAGTGGGATGGTCAAGCTGGAACAGGCATGGAGTGGGAGAGCAATGAAAGAGATAACCATGATGGAGGGAGACATCATGGGTATAGAGAAAAACCCGGTGCTAGGGAAGTTCCCAGGAATCCCCAAGGATGACCCCAGCTTAGACTACTAGAAATAGTGGAGAGGGTGCCTGAACTGAACTGTCTTGCCCCAGTAATCAGATCGGTGAACACCCTGTATCATAGAGCTTTTCTCCAATGACTGGTGGAGGCAGATGCAGAGATCCACAACCAAACACCAGGCAGAGCTCCAGAAGTCCAGTCAAAGAGAGAAAAGAGGGATTCTATGAGCAAGTGCATCAGGATCATGATGGGGAAACCTGCAGAGACGTCCAAACCAAACTAGTGGGATCCATGAAAGTTGAATCAACAGCTGTGGAGCCTGCATGGGACTGGACTAGGCCCTCTGCATGGCAAAAACAATTGTGTAGCTTGATCTGCTTAGTGGGGGGCCCTGGCAGTAAGATCAGAATCCATCCCTGGTGTGTGAGCAGGCTTTTTGGAGCCCACTACCTATGATGGGACACCTCGTGCAGCCTTGAGGTGAGGGAAGGGCTTGGACTTGCCTCTACTGGAGGTGCCTCCCCATGGGAGGCCTTGCCTTCTGGTGGTGGTGGGGAGTGGGGGTGGGTTGGGAGGGAGGCTGGGGGCATGGGAGGAGAGAAGAGGGGGATCTTTGATTGGTGTGTAAAATGAATGAAAAAATTTTCTTATTAAAAAGAAAAAAAAGAAAAGAAAATGGATAAGACCAAAATTTAGTTCATTGAAAAAATAAAAAAATTAAAACTCTTGATAAGATCTTGCTATTTTCCTGAACTATTTAGAGAAGTTTCCTCCCCACTCCATTTCTATTTTGTTTTGTTTTTATTGTGTGTGATACAGGGTCTCATACTGCAGCCCAAGCTTGCTTTGAACTCACAGTCCTCCTGCCTCAGCCTCCCCCGTGCTGGATCCCAGGTATAAACCACCACTCTTGGCTTTCTTCTTACTCTTTGGAAGGGATCAACTGTTGGGAGAATTTGCCAGTGAAACTATTTGATGCCTGGTGTCATTATTAGATACAAGAATACTTGTATTTTTTAAAAGTCTCTGTCAGTTTTTGTAAGGCAGGTTTTTACAGAAGCATGTCCCTTTTGTTTTTAAAAATAAGAACTTTAGGCACAGGGTTTATCATTTTCTACCATTTTCTAAATGGAAATTTGATAATGATGTCGCTTTTAATTTTTTATTTTGTGTCTTTTTTATACTAGCCTTTGTCATGTCTTTTGAGCATAGTTGTTTTGTTCAATTATAGATTTAGTCTGTATCTTACTTATTTTTTTTTTACCTTTTCTGAGTTTTTTCCTATTTTTGTTAACTATTTTATTTACTCATTAGTTTTTAAGAGAATTTTAAGTTACATTCATTTATTTATTTAACTGGAAGGGGCACATGTATGATGGCTTACCCATGGAAGTCAGAGGACATCTTAAATGATTTGGTAGTCTTTTTCCACAGTTCAGGTCCTGGGAATTGAACTCAGTTTGTGAGGCTGGCAGCATGTTCCATTTGCCCACTGGGCCATCCTGCCCTCCCAACATTTTAGGTTTTTGAGAAAGGGTCTCACTATGTAGTCTAGGTTTCCTTAATATCTCTGGGAGCTGTAGTATATTTCATCATTTCCAAATGTTTGGAGATATTTTTCTCCTTAGTTTTTTATTAATTTGTAGCTTTACCTCACTGTGGTTGGGAAAATCTTGGTATTGCAACTTCTCAGTTCCTTGGTGGCTTTCCAGCATCTTAAAAAACATTTTCTATGTAGGCCTGCTCTACAGCTGCTCTCAGAAACAAGTTCAATACAAAGCAGGCGATTCAACTGTCGCCACATGAATAACTACCACCAGTAGATAGTGACGCCACCACAACCCATAGATCACCAGGATCCCATTTCCCACCAACAGCAAAAAAGCCACAAATGCATCCAGAGTCCAGCAACTCAGCCTTAGAAATCCTTCTTCGCTTCTCCACAGCTCCTGCTTTGCTACTAAAGTGCTGTTCGCTGCATTTATTGTTGATGTGTGAGCCTTCTTGGCAGGCTCCACCTTTCATTTTCTTTATTTGTTTTTTAGACCCTGGCTGGTCTTGAACTAGTTGTGTAGCCAAAGGTGAATTTGAACTTCTGACTCTCTTACCTTTACCACTCAATTGCCTATTCAGATTGCAAATGTGTGCCATCACACCTATTTAAGAAATAAATATTTGTATTAATTCATTGAGAAGTTCATACAATTTGATCATTTTTACCCAACCCCCCCACCCCCACTTAACTCCTGAAAGATCTGCTCCCACCTCCATACCCTTACATTTTGTGTCCTCTCTTTCTATATTTAATTTAATAATCCATCCACTCCAACTGTGCTGCCAATATATGTGCAGGTATGGAGAACATGGTCAATCTACTGGAGCCACACCCTTAAAGAAAACTGACTTTTCCTTCTCCAGAAACCATACCCTGTCCACAGCTCCACAGTAGGGATGGGGCTCATGAACCCCTTCCTCTCCATGCTGGAATGTTGATTGACAAGGTCTCGTGCAGTCAACCATTGCTGCTGTGAGTTTGAGTTCAGCAGCCCTGTCATGTCCGGAAGACACGGTTTTGCTCTGGTCCTACCTGACTCTGTCTCTTACAATCTTTGTACTTCCTCTGCAGTGGCCCCTGAGCTTTGGAGAGGGAATGTTATGTAGATGTCTTATTTGTGGCTGAGCCCTCCACAGTTACCTGTTTTGAGTTTCTGTGTCATTCATCATTCACTGCACAAAGAAACTTCTCTGAGATCTGGGAGCTGCACTAATCTTGGGGTAGAGAGACGTGAATTAGGAGGACAGTTTGGTACTGTGTTTGTTTAGCAAAACAATAGTAAGAGTTTCAACGTTGGGGCCTATGAACACCCCAAGCACGGGCTCTTGGCCAGCTTTGCAGTTCCAGGCATGAGTTTCCTTCTGTGGAGCAGGCCTTAAATTCAGTCATAAAGCAGTTGGTTACCCCCTGATGTTCTTGTCACAACATCTTGTCTTGATGTTGTATCCGTAGGCCTATCTCGCCATGTCAGTCATGGTTTATGTGGTATCAGGTCACAGAACCCAGGGCTTCATGGATGCTAGATAAATATTCTGCCAGTTGAGCTACATCTTCAGCCAAGACTCCACATTTTTCTATTTAAACTTCTTTCACCTTTTTCCTCAGTCCCCTTGTTACATTTTCTCAACTGTCTAGTTGACAAGTAGCAAATGCTGTGTGCCTTTGTTCATCTTATTCTAGCCTCTTTTCACTTCTTTTTGAAGTATATACCCTTTGATTATTTTTGTCTGATGTGTAAGAAAATAAGTAATCATAAAAGTAAAAAAACACAATAAATGAGGTCACCAGTCTGTCACTAATGCTCCAGTGGCACATGCCACATTTTTGGCACCTCAGCTGGTGTAAAGAAGCAGGGAGAAAACAAAAAGCAGTCCTTCCTGGCTGGGGGCTAGGATACTAGAGGACACACAGTGACTGGCTGGGAATGTTATCAAAAGAACCAACATGTGTGTTGGGGAGTAAAGTCCATATCCTTAGCCTGTTTAATCTTTTATATTTTGAGATTCCTGATCCAAATTCAAATTCTAGAAGAAGAGCATATGATTCTGGAAACATCCAGTTATTTAGATAGAATTTTATTTCTTTATTTAGTTATTGTATTTTTTGTTTGTGTTTTTGTTTTTAAACAGGGTCTCAGTCTGTAGCCCAGACTAGCATGGAACTCACTAGGTAGCCCAGCCTGGTTTCAAACTCATAGATATCCTCCTGCCTCACCTTCTCAAATGTTGGGATTATAAGTGTGACTCACCACATCTGGCTGTTAGGTATAATTTGAAAAACAAGCAGATGTTCTATATCAAAGGTGGCCATTACCAGCCTACAAAGGGGTAGGTAGTGCTCTTAAAATGGAGATTGAAATAATTTTAAATTTTTATCAAAAGACTCCATAGTATAGCTTATATCTGAGTGGACTCGGGGAAAGTGGGTAGTGGAAATGACCAGATTCCCCGGGGCCAAATGAAGGCAAAACCAGATGACTCCCTTGTGCTGCAAGTGGAGCTGGCATGATGTTGCTCTGAGCTGATTTGAGCAGCTAAGTCAACCATCCCAGGCTGACTAAAACCTGTCATAATTTCCAAGTTCGTCAAGATAGACCAATTCCTTGAAGTCCCTGCCCCCCACTCCAAGATTCAGTGCCCACTTGTGACCTCAGCTATTTCCTTTCTGTGTTTCTTTAGTGAAGATAGATCATTTGGTCACTAGTGCCAGGAAGAACCTCTGAGACACCAAACTCAGGAATTCTAGACCTGCACCTCAGCTTTCATTCACTAGTTAGCCTTTCCTCCCAGGACGCTGGTCTCTGCTTGACCCTGAATAATCTAGAAACTTCTATGGATTTTTCACAGGGCAGAGTGAAATATACTAGGCACAATAGTTGGGAGCCATCTGTCCCCAGTGTTCGGCCCACTGCTGAAGACCAGGAACACTCTGCTATGTCCTCAGAAGTATCTCAGTGATAAACGTGTAGTCTTGACTGATGGCATGCCCGCCCGGTGCCCAGCACAGTGGTGTCATGCCCAGGGGAGGGAAGCCAGTGTCCCAGGCTCCCTGGGCAGAGGAAGCCATGGGGCACCAGTTTCACCGCAGATCCAGCTGTAAACAAACTGAGATAAACAGAAGTGAGGCCTTTCATTCAATGAGCTTCTAAGTCCTGGGAAAGCTGAGAAGTATCAATGTGCGCAACAGGGTTCACCTCACCCACTCTGGAGTCCTAGACACCACCAGCTGTCATCTCTGCTCACCAGTTCATGAGCACATGGGGTTTCCTCAGCCTCTGTCCTCTAAGTGAAACTCCAGAAGCTAGAGATCTGGTGACTTGCCCAAGCTCTGCCCAGTCTCCGACTTCTGCTAGGCTCTTTTTAGGGGCCTGATGGGGAACACTCCTTTTCATCCTGGATCTATGAGCCAAAGAGGAACAGGGAAGAGCGATGGACGGCAGTGGAGACTATGGCTCACCAGGGTTCCGCCGATGCTGAAGATGTAGCTTACTTCTGTGAGCAAAGGGACCTCATGAGATCGAGGGCCCTTCATGGCAACTGGCATCACAACAGCCTCTAGTGCCCATCTGCCCTGCCCTGCCTGCCCGTCTGCAGCCCACCCTACCTCATGGTCCCACATGGCAGGGTAGCTCTGAGAGGAGGAGAGAGATCAGCATCCACAGCAGTTTCTGTTCCCTGAGTCTCCTATCAGCCCATACATTCGACCTTCTTTAAGCAGAAGGAAAGATGAATCAGGATGAAGCAGAGGCCCTGCCTCCCAAGGGAACCATCACCTGTGGTGAGGAGTGTACCTCAAAGTTGGATGTCTTTCTCCTGTACTGAAAGCCAGTCTAGCACCAGTCTGCAAGAAAAACTAATTGTTTGCAGTATGGTAAAGCGTGTATGTACAGTGGGAATATATGTGAGGATATATGTGTGCATGCACACAAGTATGTACATGCATGAGTTTATATATATGCATTTGTATTCACACGTGCAAATGTGTGTTGATTTTCTGTGATGCTAGTGTATCCGCATGTGCACACATCTGAGTTGTGAGTTTGTGTGGGTATGCAACTATATGAATGTGTACAAATGTGCTGGAGTAGGTGTGCATATTTTTGCATGTGCATACATTTGTGTACTTATGTGTGTTTAAATGTTTGTATGTAAAGTGTATCTATAGTATATGTACTTTTATGTATTATGTTTGGGGACCAGATTTTTGGGTATACATTTGGATAGATGCTTTTTTTGAGTGGGGGATTTGAGACAGGATTTCTCTGTGTAGCCCTGGAGACCTGGTTGGCCTCCAACTCAGAGATCCACCTGCCTCTGCTTCCTAAGTGCTAGGATTAAAGGTGTGCACCACCACCTGGCCAATAGATGCTTTTCAACTAATTATAATTAGCGATGACCACAATATAATTCTCTGGACTTAAAAAATTTATAAGCTAGAAGGAAATATGGACACACAAACAACCATGTGCAGTAAAAGATCAAAGGTGTTAATGCCATAAAACCGAAGAAGAGAATTGTGTTGGCCTGTGGGGTAGCAGGAGTGTACAAGGTCAGCTTGAGGAGATGGGAGGTGACAGAATTAAGAGTCCACACAAAAGACTTACACAGCTGAGGACAGATACAGACGCATGGACTGCTTACGTCATCTGTGTCACACACAAATTGATGAGTGTTGCAAGATGGGATGAGATAGTGTCCTTGGGCTTTCTTCCTACTTCTTTGGGACTCCAGTATATACAGAAGACCAGCTGGGCTTTCTTCCCCTGTTTCACCAGGTACGTGGTGATGCATGATGGGAGACAGCCAATCTGTGGCTAAGTCTGGCTGCGGTACTGAGAAACATGGCCTTCCCTTCTCATGCAAAGGAGGAAGGCAAGGTAGCCCTGGGGTTTAGGATATGTGGTTATTACACTGGTCTAGGTGAGGCGGGTGAGGAAACAGAGTCATAAATGCTGATAATTAGTTTCCCCATTTTTTTTTATTAATTCTAGGACCCCACCCCATGGAATTGTGCTCCCCACCCTCAGGCTGGGTCTTCTTGCCTCAATAGACTCACTTTAGAAGTTTCCTCAGACATGCCTGGAGGTGTGTCTCCCAGGTGATTCTGGATCCTGTCAAATTGACAGTCAATATTATCAACCACAGGGGTAAAGCAGATAAAGCCAGCTGTTTTTAAAGACTTATTATTATTATTATTTTATTTTGTGTGTGTGTGTGTGTGTGTGTGTGTGTGTGTGTGTGTGTGTGTGCTACATGCGTGCTTGCCCACAGAGGCCAGAAGAGGGCTTCAGACCCCCTGAAGTGGGAGTTATAGGTAGTTGTGAGCTGCACAGTGTGGATACTAGGAACCTGGGTCCTCTGGAAGAGCAGTAAATGCTTGTAACTGATGAGGCATCTCTCCAGCCCCATATTTGACTTCTCCACTGTATTAGTCAGGGTGTTCTAGAGTCACAGAACTTATGGAATGAATCTCTCTCTCTCTCTCTCTCTCTCTCTCTCTCTCTCTCTCTCTCTCTCTCTCTCAAACACACACACACACACACACACACACACACACACACACACACACACACAAGGGAATTTATTGGAATGACTTACAGGCTGCAGTCCAACAATGGCTAGCTGTGAATGGAAAGTCCTAGAATATAGAAGCTGCTCAGTCCTCTGAGCCTGAGTGGCTCAGCTGGTCTTCTGTATATGCTGGAGTCCCAAAGAAGTAGGTTCCAATGCCAGTGAAGGAATGGATGTGCTAACAAGGCGAGGGCAAGCCAGAGAAGAACAAATCCTTTTGTTCTTCCATTCTCCTTACACAGGATTCCAGCAGAAGGTGTGGCCCAGGTTAAAGGTGTGCCTTCCTACCTCAAGATCTGCATCAAAAGCCTCAAGATCCAACACATCTTGTCTTCCTGCCTCAAGATCCAGCTCACAAGTGTGCCCTCCATTTCTGGACTGTAGTTCATTCCAGATATAGTCAAACTGACAACCAAGAATAGCCATCACATGCACCAAGGCTGAAAGGAGGTTTGCAAGATCTAGTCACTAGCTATATAATGGTGTCACCAACAAAGATAAAGAGGAAGAGGATGAAGGAGCAAAAGATGAATTCAGCCCTGAACCACTGTGTCTGACTTGACAATCTCTCCGAAGGACACTCTAGCTCTAATACCACAGAAGGGCTGACTTTGAGAATTGTGTCCTCTTGCTGTGAGGCATCAAAGAATGGGTGCTTCTTTTGTCACAACACATCTTCCACAGGATAGTGCTCAGGATCCTGTTCCATCTGAAACATTTTGTCTCTAACGACTCTATTATAGCTCTAACCCAAGAAAACTCATGATGAGTCCTTAGTGGGAATGCAGAAGCTGCTGTGTGTGTGTGTGTGTGTGTGTGTGTGTGTGTGTGTGTGTGTGTGTCTATTGTTAAGACATGTATGTGAGTTCAACAAAGAGCCAAGGACCCAAAGACTACAAGCTGCACCCGAAAGGTAGGACTCTTGTGGGGTACAGATATAGCCACCCAACGTGCCCAACCACCCTGGTGAGTCGGGGATTAGAATCCAGCAGAATTAGGGGATTCAGGATAGGATGAAATTGGAAGGGCAAACAGAACAGCAGCTGCAACAGGTTCCAAGAATGGAGAAAGGCTGGCCAGAAATACGTCAGGATCCATGCAGCTAAGAGCCAACAGTGGGTGGATTCCTGAGGAACTGGAAGAGATTGAAACAAAAATCAAATGTCAAATTATGCAGACACATGGGCCAGGGGCTGTCTGTGGCTCTGGGAGGTGTGGAACAACCTCAGAAGGATTTGGTAGCTCTGAGGTCCCTTAGCCTGAAGAAAAGAAAGTTGGCTATTACTAAATCATGGCCTACTAGGAGGCGGAGTTCACACATGACTTCCTGACCCATAGGTAGCCAACTGTATATTGGCTGGGTGCTTAAGCCCCTTAATTACATGTTGGAATGACTGTGATGTTCTGGGTTTTCTCCCCCTTTTTCTCTCACCTGACAGCTGCTCCTGCCTCAGCAAATGAGAGCCGAGAAGGGCATCAGAGCATCTCACTGTCAAGCCGCGCTCCCTCAGCCAGATCAGTCCCTCAGGCGTCCAGCATCGCTTCTGATTAACTCACCTTTGGGTCTGTGCTGAAAGCAGATAACTCTCTGTGAGCATTTTATCTTATTGAGAAACCAAATTCTCATCCATTCCAATTTTCATAGAAATTTAAGAAATTGCTAGAAATGTGGACTTTGGGAAAGGACGTTAAGTCTGTGCTTTACTCTTGCTACCGTAAGAGGCTCCAGTAGCTTCGCGATTTCGGATGCGGTTCTGTGGGGATTACAGAAGCATGTTGATTACTGGGCTCTGCAAGCTTTTGGTTTGGGGAGGTGGCCGATTTTCTCTCTGTGTCTGTATGTTCCTGTGTATGCACACGTGTATCTGTCAGAGGACAGCCTTCAGTGTTGGTTTTTGAGACAGGGTCTCTCACTGGCCTGGAACCAGCCAGGTTGGCTGTTCTGGCTGGCCAGGGAGCCCTACGGATCTTTCTTGTGTACCTCCTCAGCTCTGGGATTACACATAGGAGCCACCATGCTTGGCTCTTTTAAGAATATGGGTTCGCCGGGCGGTGGTGGCGCACGCCTTTAATCCCAGCACTCGGGAGGCAGAGGCAGGCGGATCTCTGTGAGTTCGAGGCCAGCCTGGACTACCAAGTGAGTTCCAGGAAAGGCGCAAAGCTACACAGAGAAACCCTGTCTCGAAAAACCAAAAAAAAAAAAAGAAAAGAAAAAAAAAAAAAAGAATATGGGTTCTGGGGATCAGTCTTCCGGCAAGTGTTTCACATGTAGAGCTGCCCACCGCCCCACCACCACCACCACCACCACCACATACTTCATTCCACTTTTATTTACAAAGCCTTGCAGAATGATCCAGAGGTTGAGTCCAAGAAGACATTCAGAATCTTAGCATTTGAGGGAGGGCTTTGGTGTTATCTAAGCCTTTTGTCAGATGAGGAAACAGGGTTGGAGAAATGTGGGTGCTTTCAGCTGGATGGAACGCCAGCTATTTGAGTGAGCATTCCAGGCTCTTCAGTCATACCTCCTCTTCCACAAAACACTGGCAATAGCTTCAGATACTGGAAAGAAATGTGAAAAAGGGGGCATTGAAACACCCCAAAAGCAATAAAACCAGAAATTCAAAATCAATGGGGGAAAAAAATCTTTGTCAAAAAAGCATATTTTTGCTCCTAGAACAAGTAATCATTCTGAGAAACACATTTATGCACCACAAGTCAAAACCCTCTCCAACTGCCTAAACATGTGTTTCTCAAAAGATTTGTCACATTCTTTTCCCTCTGCAAAATGACAAGCAGTTATAAACCATATCTGAGCAAGCAGTGACAACCCATAGCACCGAACACTATGAAAATTCAGGAACAGAAGTTTAGCCTTCATCACTGTTTTTAGCCCCCAGAACAAAGGAAAATTACAGGCATTGTGCTGTGAGTGGAAGAGCATGCCTTCCCCCACTCTGGGTTTTCGTTGCTAGGGTATAAGACCACGTGCGCCACAAAACTCTCTCCCATCTGGCTGGGTTTTTTTGAAACTTCCCTGAGACCCAGCCTTTAGAGTTGAGCAATTAATTCTCTCTAACACACAGGAGCTTCAGAAATAAAGGATATTCCAGAGACAGTAGTTCATGACCTTTATTTTTGCCTCTGTGCCTTTTACTGAGCTCTAATCTGCACTTGGTGGCATAGAAAACTCTACTGAAGTCTCTTGGGTGAATACTTCAACAGACCAATTTCACTTGCACCTAATCATCTGGTACAACTCAGGAGGCATAAATGATGTCATCTCAAATACTAAGATCACCAGACAGCAAGCTTTTTACGAAGATTCAGAATTTTACTATTGCATTTTAATAATCCCATCAGACCACATCCACATCATTTCCTTTGAAGTCTGATAACATACAGTCACATAAAAACAACATTGCTTGATATTATTGAGTGCATACCATCCAAAGTATAAAGCATCTATGGTTATAATCTATGGTTAACCTGTCCCCCAATCACATGGAACTGTAGACAAAAATAAACAGTAAAAATATTTTTACTCTAATAAAAATATATAAAATGCCTACAAAGTAATCAGAAACATACATACTGACTTTATGCATAGGCCAATGGAGCACAAAATTGATGTTTATTTGTTCCTTAAAGAATCTCTAAAGTCAAGTATAGTATGTATTTGCTTATATGTAGATATTAGTTGTTAAGTCAGTGATAACCAAGCTACAACCTGTAGAATCACAGAGGGTAAGTACAGAGTGAGGGACTAGAGGGAACAAATGGATCTCCTTAGGAAAGGGAAATAGACTAGATGATTATAGATGGATGGGAGGGGCTGGAACTGAAGAATCAAATGGAGAAGGAAGGAGGGGAGAATAGGGGAAATATATGGAAAAGACAGATAAAATTAAGGGCATTTGAGGATTAGTATGGAAACCAAATATAGTAGAAACTTTCTAAAATATATACATACAGGAAGGCAATTTATTTATTATTTATTTATTTTCATTTTACATACCAACCACAGTTCCCCTCCCTCTCCTCCTCCTACTCTCTCCCACCTTCCCCCCAACCTCCATCCACTCCTCAGAGAGGGTAAAGCCTCCCATGAGGAGTCAACAATGTCTGTCACATTAAGTTGAGGCAGGACCAAGCCCCTTCTCCCTGTATCAAGGCTGAGCAAGGTATCCCACCCTAGGGAATGGGCTCCAAAAAGTCAGTTCATGCACTAGGGATAAATTCTGGTCCCACTGCCAAGGGCCCCACAAACAGACCAAGCCACACAACTGTCAACCACATTCAGAAGGCCTAGTTTGGTTCCCTGCAGGTTCCCCAGTCTTCAGTCTAGAGTCTATGAACTCCCATTAGGTTGGGTCAGCTGTCTCTGTGGGTTTTCCCATCATGATCTTGACCCCCCTGGCTTGTACAATTCCTCCTCCCTCTCTTCGACTGGACTCCAGGTGCTTGGCCTAGTGCCTAGCTCTGGATCTCTGCATCTACTTCCATCAGTCACTGGATGAAGGTTCTATGATGACAATTAACTAATCTGGTTACAGGGGAAGGCCAGTTCAGGCACCCTCTCCACTATTGCTGGGCGTCTTAGCTGGGGTCATCCTTGTGGATTCCTGGAAATTTCCCTAGTACTAGGTTTCTCCATAACTCCATAATGGCTCCCTCTATCAAGATATCTCTTTCATTGCTCTCTCTCTCCATCCCTTCCCTTACTCAATCATCCTGTACCCTCACATTATCACCCCCCATCCCCACCTCTTTTCCCTCTCCCAGTTTACCCAGGGGATCTTATCTACTTTTCTCTCCCAGGATGATTCATGAGTGTCCCTCTTAGGGACCTCCTTGTTACCTAGTTTCTCTATGGTTGTGGATTGTAGCCTGGTTATCCTTTGCTTTATATCTAATATTCACTTATGAGTGAGTACATACCATGTTTGTCTTTCTAGGTCTGGGTTACCTCACTCAGGATGATTTTTTCTAGTTTTATCCATTTACCTGCAAATTTCATGATTTTTTTTTTTTAACCATTGAGTAATACTCCTTTGTGTAAATTCTTTATCCATTCTTTGGTTGAGGGGCATCTAGGTTGTTTCCAGCTTCTGGCTATTATGAATAATGGGGCTATGAATATAGGTGAGCAAGTGATCTTGTGGTATGATTGTACATCTTTTGAGTGTATGCCCAAGAGTGGTATCATTGAGTCTTGAGGTAGATTGATTGCCAATTTTCTGAAAAACTACCATATTGATTTCCAAAGGGTCTGTACACGTTTGAATTCCCACCAACAGTGGAGGAGTGTTCCCCTTGTTCCGCATCCTCTCCAACATAAGCTGTCATCAGTGTTTTCAATCTTAGCCATTCTGACAGGTATAAGATAGTATCTCAAAGTCATTTTGATTTGCATTTCCCTGATGACTAAGGATGTTGAACAATTATTTAAATGTCTTTCAGCCATTTGAGATTCTTCTGTTGAGAATTCTCTGTTTAAATCTGTACTGTGGTGGTATTTTAATAAATAAAGTTGCCTGGGGTCAGAGCTATTAGAGCCATAGCAAGTGCGTGGCAGTGGTGGTGTACGCCTTTAAGGACCTGGAGGGCAGTACATACAGGCAGTGACGAGGCAGTCACATGATTGGGTTTACAACCAATCAGAAGCCAGAACAGACTATAGAGACAGACACACAGGAAGGAGGGCCCCTCTTTCGGAGAGCTCTCTTGGCTGAGGAGGATCCATGAAACAGAAAGGGTGAGGCTCTTGGCTCTGACCTCTTGGCTTTCTTCTCTGAATCGGCTCTGTGTTTTCTGTCTGATAAAACCGTTGGCTACATCTACACTGAATTACATCTACACTGTACTCCATTTTTAATTGGATTATTTGGTATTTTGATGTCTAGTTTCTTGAGTTCTTAATTTTGGAGATCAGCCCTCTGTCAGATGTGGGGTTGGTGAAGCTCTTTTCCTATTCTGTAGGCTGCCATTTTATCCTATTGACAGTGTCCTTTGCCTTACAGAAGCTTCTCAGTTTTAGGAGGTCCCATTTATTAATTTTTGCTCTCAGTGTCTGTGCTACTAGTGTTATATTTAGGAAGTCATCTCCTGTGCCAATGAGTTCAAGGCTACTTCCCACTTTCTCTTCTATCAGGTTCAGTGTACCTGGATTTATATTGAGATCTTTGATTCACTTGGACTTGAGTTTTGTGCATGACGGATAGATATAGATCTATTTGCAATTTTCTACAAGTTGATGTCCAGTTATGCCAGCACCACTTGTCGAAGATGCTTTATTTTTTTCCGTTGTACAATTTTAGCTTCTTTTTCAAAAATCAGGTGTTCATAGGTGTGTGGATTAATGTCAGGGTCTTCAATTCTATTTCATTGATCCACATGTCTGCTTTTATACCAATACCAAACAATTTTTATTACTATAGCTTTATAGTACAGCTTGAGGTCAGGGATGGTGATGCTGCCAGAAGTTGCTTTATTGTACAGGATTGTTTTTGCTATCCTGAGTGTTTTGTTTTTCCATATGAAGTTGAGTATTGCTGCTCTTTCAAGTTCTGTGAAGAATTGTGTTGACTGCATTGAATCTGTGGATTGCTTTTGGTAAGATTGCCATTTTATTATGTTGGTTCTATCTATCTATGAGCATGGGAGATCTTTCTATTTTCTGATATCTTCTTCAATTTCTTTCTTCAAAGACTTAAAGTTCTTGTTATACATGTCTTTTGCTTGTTTAGTTAGTTACCCCAAGATAGTTTATATTGCTGTGGCTATTGTAAAGGTAATTGTTTCTCTAATTTCTTTCTCAGCCCATTTATCATTTGTATAAAGGAGGGCTACTAATTTTTGTTTTGTTTTGGTTTTTTTTAGTTAATCTTGTATCCTGCCACATTACTGAAGATGTTTATCAGCTGTAGGAGTTTCCTGGTAGAATTTTTGGTGATACTTATGTATATACTATCATCTGTAAATATCAAAAGTTTGACTTCTTCCTTTCCAATTCGTATCCTCTTAATCTCCTTTTGTTATCTTATTGTTCTTGCTAGAACTTTGAATACCATATTGAATAGATATGGGGAGAGTGGACACCCTTGCCTTGTAGGAACTGCTTTAGTGGAACTGCTTTGAGTTTCTCTCCATTTAATTTGATGTTGGTTTATTAGGATGCTGTATATTGCTTTTTATTATGTTTAGGCATGTTCATTGTATCCCTGATCTCTCCAAAACTTTTATCATGAAGAGGTGTTGGATTTTGTCAAAGGCTTTTTCAGCATCTAATGAGATGATCATTTTTTTTCTTTCAGTTTGTTCATATGGTGGATTACATTGACAGGTTTTCATATGTTGAACCATCCCTGCGTCTCTGGGATGAAGCTTACTTGATCATGGTGGATAATTTTTTTGATGTTTTCTTGGGTTCAGTTTGCCAATATTTTATTATTTTTCTATCAATGTTTATGGAGGAAATTGGTCTGTAATTCTCTTTCTCTGTTGCATCTTTGTGTGGTTGGGATATCAGAGTGACTGTGGACTCATAAAAGAGTTTGACAGTTTTCCTGTTTCTATCATGTGAAACAATTTGAGGAGTATTGGTATTAGCTCTTCTTTGAAAATCTGGTAGAATTCTGTGCTGAAACCATCTGGCCCTGGGCTTTTTTTTTGGTTGGGAGACTTTTAATGACTATTTCTAATTCCATAGTGGGTCTATTTAAATTGTTTATCTGGTCTTGATTTAATTTAGGTATGTGGTACCTATCCAGAAAATTGTCCATTTCTTTTAGATTTTCCAGTTTTGTGGAGTAGAGGCTTTCAAAGTATGACCTGATGATTCTCTGGATTTCCTCACTGTCTGTTGTTATGCTCTCCTTTTCATTTTTGATTTTGTTAATTTGAATATTCTCTTTCTGTCTTTTGGTTAGTCTGGATAAGGGCTTGTCTATCTTGTTGTTTTTCTCAAAGAACCAACTCTTTGTTTCATTGATTCTTTGTATTGTTCTCTTTGTTTCTATTTTATTGATTTCAGCCCTCAGTTTGATTATTTACAGTTTATCTACTCCTCCTGGGTGAGTTTGCTTCTTTTGGTTTTAGAGCTTTCAGATGCGCTGTTAAGTTGCTATGTGAGATTTCTCCAAATTCTTTAAGGAGTACTTAGTGCTATGAACTTTCCTTTTAGCATTGCTTTCATAGTGTCCCATAAGTTTGTGTATGTTGTGCAATTTTCACTGAATTCTAGGAAGTCTTTAATTTCCTTCTTTATTTCTTCCTTGGCCCATTGGTGATTCAGTTGAGCATTATTCAGTTTCTGTGAGATTATAGGCTTTCTGTAATTTTTGTTGTTGTTGAAGTCTACCTTTAAGCCATGGTGATGCAATAAGATACAAGGGATTATTCTGACTTTTTCGTACCTGTTGAGATTTGCTATGTGACTGAGTATGTAGAGAAGCTTCCATGAGTTGCTGAGAAGAAGGTATTCTCTTTTGTGTTAGTGTGGAATGTTCTATAGATGCCTGTTAAGTTCATTTGAGTCATAACCTCTATTAGATCCATTATTTCTCTGTTAAGTTTCTGTCTGGCAGACCTGTCCATTGGTGAGAGTGGAAGTGTTGAAGTCTCCCACTATTAGTCTGTGGGGTTTGATGTGTGATTTTAGCTTCAGTAATTTTTTTTTTTTACAAATGTGGATGTCTTTGTATTTGGGGCCTATATGTTCAGAATTAAGATTTCATCTTGATGGATTTTTCCTGTGATGAATATGAAATATCCTTCTCCATCTCTTTTGACTAATTTTAGCTTGAAGTTTATTTTGTTAGATATTAGGACAGTTATCTTAGCTTGTTTCTTAGGTACATTTGATTGGAAAATCTTTTCCCAACCCTTTTACTCTGAAGTAATGTCTGTCTTTGAAATTGATGTGTGTTTTGCTTACAGTAGAAGGATGGATCCTGTTTTCATATCCATTTTGCTAGCCTGTGTCTTTTTATAGGTGACTTGAGACCATTTATATTAAGAAATATTAATGATGAGTGATTACTAATTTCTGTTTTTTTTTTGGTTTGTTGTTGTTGGTAGTAGTATGTATGTGTTTCTCTTCTTTGAGATTTGTTGGTGTGGGATTATCTATTGCCTGTGTTTTTGTGGGTACAGCTAACTTTCTTAGGTTGGAGTTTTCCTTCTAGTACTTTCTGTAGGGCTGGATTTATGGATAGGTATTGTTTAAATGTAGTTTTGTCATAGAATATCTTGTTTTCTCCATCTATGGTGATTGAAAGTTTTGCTGTAGATAGTAGTCTGGGCTGGCATCCATCATCTCTTAGTGTCTTCAAAATTTCTGTCTAGGTCCTTCTGGCTTTCAGGGTCTCCATTGAGAAGTTATATGTAGTTCTGATAGGTTTGCCTTCATATGTTATTTGTTTTTTTTCCTTTGCAGCTCTTAATATTCTTTCTTTATTCTGTATGTTTGATGTTTTGATTATTATGTGATGAGGGGACATTTTTTGTTCACTTTATTTGGTGTTCTGTAAGTTTCTTCTATCTTCATAGGCATTTCCTTCTTTAGGTTGAGAAAGTTTTCTTCTATGATTTTGTTGAATATGTTTTCTGTTCCTTTGAGCTGGAATTTGCCTCCTTCTTCTATCCCTGTTATTCTTAGGTTTGCTCTTTTCATGGTGTCTCAGATTTCCTGGATGTTTCTGTTATGAATTTGTTGGATATAACATTTTCTTTGACCAATGAATCTGTTTCCTCTATCATATCTTCAAAACCTGAGTCTCTCTCTACCATCTCTTGCATTCTGTTGGTTATGTTTGCATCTGTAGTTCCTGTTCATTTATCCAGATTTTCCATTTTCAGAATTCCCTCAGTATAGGTTTCCTTTATTGCCTCTATTTCAGTTTTCAAGTCTTGAACTGTTTCCTTCATCTGTTTGTTTTTTTCTTGGCTTTCTTTAAAGGATTTATTAATTTCTTCCAATTTCTTGTCTTTTCCTCCATTTTTTTAAAGGAATTTTTTCATTTCCTCTTTAAGAGCCTCTATCATCTTCATAAAGTTGTTTTTAAGGTTGCTTTTCTCTGCTTCATCTGCTTTGGGATGTTCAGATCTTGCTGTTGTGGAATCACTAGGTTCTGGTGGTGCCATATTGTTCTTTATGTCATTGAATGTATTCTTACACTGCTGTTTACCCATCTGGGGTTGGGATAGTTATAGGAATAGGTGTTGATTCTTGTGATGTCTTTGTTGGATGAGTCTTTTGTTCTTTTATTATCTGTTTCCTTTAATGTCTTTTGCCTTGAATGGCCAAGGGTTCTGGTGATTGGCTGGTTGTCAGGTCAAGCAGGGTTGTCTCAGCTGAGGTTTGTGGGGGATTGGGTGCCTAGATATAGGATATTGTGCAGTTCTTCCTACTGGTGTGGGTGGCACTTGTGCCTATAGGATCTGCTGATGTTGCTGGAGAGGGCTGTTCATGGGGAGGCTGCTCTTCTTCCAATTGGTGCAGGAGATGCTTGTGCCTATAGGGGCTACTGACTTAGTGGGAGATGGTTGTCCAGGGGGAGGATGATGGGCTCAGTGGGCTTGGGTGGCAGAGTGGGTCTTGCAGGTTGCAAGGTCCAGTGGGTGGCGGTGGCATTGGAGCTGCCTGCCTGCAAGACTCTTCTCTGCTGCCATCTCCACCATCTGCAAAAACACTTTCTAGCAGAGAACCTCAGTAGGTACACTGGGCTGGAACTCAGGTAGATGATTTTCACTTCGCTTTCTGTTCTCCATTCTAGTCTCTCTAGACTGACCCTTAGTCCCGCAGCAGCCTGCCTTCAGGATCCCTCCTCCCACCCTAATTCCACATCCTGAGGACTCATCTCCTGGTGCAGACTCAGGTCTCCGTCACTCTTTCCTACTTTCCCTCTTAGTCTATTTTCATTTGTTTGTTTCACCTGCCAACCCATAGGAACATCCTCCAACTAGGGACTCCACAGCCACCACACTTGACTTGGAACCAGAGTGAGCAACAGTAACTAAAGAATGGATCACCTATCACCCAACAAAGACAAGACCAGATAGCTACACTAAGAAATACCTCAAACATCATAACTCCAGATGCTGAAATCTCAGCACAAAAATCCAAACATAAACAGCCAAGACAATATACCTCTTCCAGAAGCCAGCAACCCTATTGAAATATGTCCTCAGAAAAACAAATCAGTTAAAACATGGGACAAGAACTTCAAAATAATAGCTGTGACTATGCTCAAAGACTTTAAAGAGGATACGATTAAGTGCCTAATGAAGACTATGAAAGCAGAAATGGTTGAACAAAATAGTGAAAACATTTTAAAACATTGACAAATTTCCCATTCTTAGCCTCAACTGTGCTGTGGAACTTGATGCAGGTAGAGTCATATTGGAACATGTAGATATTGTAGTTGAGGTTAATGAAGGGTTGATTGATGGTAACAATATCTACTTTGCCAGAGTTGAAGGCAGTCCATTGCCAAAGGCGCCCAATACATCCAAATCCAGTTTCTTCAAACCTTCACCATTGTGTCTCAAGGACCAGGCTAGTACTGCATGAGATGATATGACTGTCTATAGAATGGTAGAAACATAGAACCAAGAAAATATTTTTGATAAAATCAAAGAAGAAAATTTCCCAAGCTAAAGAAGGAGGTGCCAATCAAGGTACAAGAAGCATACAGAACACTAAGTAGACAGGACCAGATATATAATAATCAAACCATTATTGTACAGAAAAAAAGAAAAGATATTTAAACTGCAAGAGAAAGAGACCAAGTAACATATAAAGGCAGACCCATTAGAATAATACTTAGCTTCTCAATAGAGGCTCTAAAAGACAGAATGGCCTGGACAGGTGTGCTACAAACTCAGAGACCACTGATGCCATACCAGACTACTTTTTTTTTTGTTGTTGTTTGTTTGTTTTTCAAGACAGGGTTTCTCTGTGTAGCTTTGCGCCTTTCCTGGAACTCACTTGGTAGCCCAGGCTGGCCTCAAACTCACAGAGATCCGCCTGGCTCTGCCTCCCGAGTGCTGGGATTAAAGGCATGCGCCACCACCGCCCGGCCCAGACTACTTCTATACCTAGCAAAACTATCAATCACGGTAGATGTAGAAAGACATAAATGGAGTCACTAAATAATAAGGGAGAGAATTCCCCCAACAAATACCGCATGTCACCGACTAAACCTCCAGTGCCAGGATTGGGTTACATCTTGTTGAATCTTTGGCCAAAGGGGCCCAGGGAACCTCTCAAACATCACAAGCTAATACCAAGGCTACTGCTGCCCTCCACAATCTGAGGGTAAGGCCCTATTGCTGAAGATAACACTTACTAATGTCATCAAACATGGAGAAGTCGAGATGGTGCCTAACTAAAAGCTCTGCCCTTACTGATGAACATTCTTGGTGCTGGAAGACGCCCTGTGTGTTACTGGAGGAGAAAGGTAGCCATCAATATTACCCAGTTACAAATGCTGCCTCCCACAGACACAATCTGCCCATAAGACACACTGGTGCAGTAGTGGCGCAAACGGTGTGGGAGTAACGGACCTCAGGTTTGTTTTTAATTATTATCATTATTGACTTTAAAGCGCCATTCCTTGAGATGGAGCCCATGTCTGACACTGCTAAAGTGACCAAGAGCCTGAAACAAGATATGCCATGGGCCTAGGAGACAACCTACTACTGTGGCTCTTAAGGAACATAGCAAGAAAATGATTTCTAATGACATTCTGCTGCGCCCATAGATCAATGTCTCACTCAGCCACCACTGGAAGTTTCTTCTGGCAGAAAACGGGAGCTAATACAGAAACTTACAATTAGACAATGTACACAGAGTGAGGAGAGACTTTGAAGCATGCCATCTTTCTTTTCCCCCTTTTTTTGACACAGACTTTCACTGTGTAGCCCTGGCTGTCCTGGAACTCACTCTGCAGACCAGGCTGGCCTAGAGCTCAGAGATCTACCTGCCTCTGCCTCCTGAGGGCTGGGATTAAAGACATGCGCCACTGCTCCTGGCTGAGCATTCAGTCTCTAATGGGATTTTTTCAGCAAACCCCTCCTCTCAGGGGTCTTTTCGGAAGAGGATGAAGAAAGATTCTAAGATCCAGGAATGACTCCAAGGAAACAGCATCTTCTCGACAGGACTGATACACACATGAACTCAGAAAGACTGACAGCATTATCAGGATCTGCAAAAGTTTAAGCCAGATGTGTCTTAGCACTGAGAAGAGGAAGTGGACATTGGGTCCCACCCCTAACCAAGAAGAACCAATCTGTGATTGATGCCTCTTTTCTATAATGGAGTCTCACTGGGTGTACCAACCATACTTCAGGGCAGATCCCATGCTCAGGAGTGGTTGAGCCAACAGAACATGAACTCAATGATATTCATGTGGACTTTTTGTTTCATTTTGCTTTGTTTTGGCTCTTTGTTGTTGTTGTTATTATTGTTTGTTTGGATTTTCAGGTTTTTTGTTTGTTTGTTTTGTTTTGTGGCTAGGGGGGCTTGTATTTCTTTTTGTTTGTTTTTGTCTCTTGGTTTTTTGTTTGCTTGTGAGACAGAGAGAGAGAAAGAGAGAGAGAGACAGAAAGAATAAAGTTGGGTACATAGGGAAGTGGGGAAGATCTGGAAGGAGTTGGGGGAGGAGAAATGATAAAAATATATTGTATAAAAATATTTTTATTAAAAATATTTTTTAAAGGTTATTGCATTCAAAATTTTCAGTTAAAAAATGAACTTGGAATGATCCAATGAATTAGAATTAAACAACAAACAGAATCCAGACACTGAGCACATGGTGGTGGGGGGGGGGCAGATCCTCCATCAGGAAGTAGATGCTTTGGGCACTTCCTGGAGCTTCTTCAGAGCACTGAGCATCAGCAAATGTGAAGAGTGAAAATGCAGTATCCTCTCAGTGCAGGTGCCCCAGAGGCATTATGAGAAGTTAATGTAGTGAGAGGCCTTCCCATGCCAGATAAGGTCCCCACTAGAGAGGGAAGGCCCTTCAACACTGTCCAGCACAAATCAATCAGGACCAGTCCAGTAGAAACACCTGATAGCACCACAGGAGTTGGTGTTTGCATAAGTCACCAGGCCTTGGGGTATATCATATAGCAAAACTACTCGATTCAGATAAAGACACAGAAGAAACAACTTAGAGAAATGATGCGTAGATCTAAGGACATCAAAAGTGAAGCTTTCTGTTTAATAAGGTCCCTAACAGGAGAAGAGCTAGAAGATGCTCTGTAACACTGGGCAGATATAAAATACCTAAGGATGTCTTACAAACGAGGGAGAAAGCAGCTAAATGCATGGCTGAAACACTCATTGATGCAAAACTGGAATGGCTAATAAAACGATGAGACTCAAACTCATTGTAAGCAGAGAAATGCAGATCATGTTAAAAATGAGGTACTGCTTTATGGCTACTCGACTGGTAAGAAATAATAGTTGTATGATGTGGAGGACAGGGTTCATTGCACCACACATAGGCAGGAGCTGCCCTGTTGCTGTTTTGAGAGACTCGGGAAGTAGTGGAAACATGCATAGGTATATCTACGGTCCAGCAATCCTGATTCTTGGTGACACCTAGGTAATCTTTGTGATAGACTGCCAAAGACGCAGGTCAGCATGTGCACAGTGACATCAACTGACACTGTGAAAAAATGAGGCCAAGTTGCTTTCTTATTTTTCTTGACTTTCTGTGGAGAGAGGGTCCCATGTGGTCCAGGCTGGTCTCAGACTCACTATGTAGAAGAAGAAAATCATGAACTCCTGATCCTACTTCCGTCCCAGAAGTGCTACGACCACAAGTGTGCACTGTGACACCTCCCAGGCTAGGGATGGAGTGTAGTTAGTAGAGTTCTTATACAGCATGTATGAAGTCCTGGGTTTGATCACACATACGGCACAAACTTGGCTTAGTAACTGCAGCACTTGAGAGAAGGCAGGAGAAATGGAAGTTCAAAGTCATCCTTGTCTACAGAGTAGACTTGGGGCTAACTTTGGATTAGAGAGAGAGAGAAAGATAGAGAGGGAGAAATAGAGATAGAGATGAGAGAGAGTGGGGCAGAGGGAGAGAAGAAAATCAAGGAGGCAGGCGGCAGTTATGGCTGACAGGGATGCTGGTGAATGCCATAGCTGGTGAAATCTGTTTTATGTTCTAGCAACATAAGGAAGACTCTCCTGTTGTTCATGCTTTTTTCCTAATTGGCTTTTAGAATCGCAACTCCATCAGTAAGACTCTTGTGGTCATAAGCAGAAGGTATACTTGCAAAACTATTTTCCAAAATGATTGTCCCTTAGCTACCCATCCAAGCTTATTCTCTTCTCCCATTAGTACCAATCTAGTTGACTTGAGATGCTGTCTCATGAAGCAAAAATACCAGCAGAACAGGAAGTAGCACCATGGGCATGCTTCTTCATCATTCAGGAAGAATCTGGGTGGTGACCACTCCCAGGGGTTTGGTGCTTAAATTGCCCATAACACTAAAGCATAATTCATTTCATCTGGTTTATATCCAAATATAAAATCCAAACCCCTTAAGTGTGTGTGTGTGTGTGTGTGTGTGTGTGTGTGTGTGTGTTCTTATCTAAAAAAGCTATTCATGCAAGAACCAATTATCCTGTCAGGGTTTCCCTGGCTGCAGCCTGGTCTTGTTACATGAGTTGGTGCATACAGAGTAGCCCAAGAAGAGATTATCAGTGTGAGTGCAGTGAGTCTGGATGGGTGGGACATCATCAGAGTCAGTGAGTATACCTATGCTAAGCAGGTATGTGGGCAGAATCCAGAGAACTTCTATAGGGGAGTGAGTAGAAGATGAGCCAGGGTTTATTGCTCTGCTGAAAATTGCTCTGCCTTTGACCTAGGGCTGTGTGGCCCAGGATCCATGACAATGACAACACAAAAATCATGTAAGGGAAGTAGATCTCAGACGTTACAGTTTCCAATCAACAGAGCTGTTCTCACGAAGGGGGAAATCCCTAGAAAAAGAACCCTCCACCAAGACCAACACACATCACTTTAAACCACAATGATTCACTAGAGCCTCAGCTATGTTTCGCAGAATGAGAAATAGTTCCCTAATGGAAAACAAACTCAACAAGGCCTAACTCCTGTGACAAGAGTTCTCCAGGGGTAAAATGTGGTGCCAGGTTAAATCCTGGATCCCTAAACAAATCTCAGAGCAATTAGTAGGGAGAGAAGTGGGGTCCCTCACTCTGACAGGGTGGCAGGAGTCAGACTCGGGACTCCCCAACCCCACTTAGCATTTCTAACACTGCCGTCATGAAAGGCAGCCACACATAACCTTTTCTGAATGAGTTTTCCTTAGAGAATGCAAGGAACAAGCTCTTCTTTCCTCTCCACCACACATCAGAGAAGCCTGACAGATTTCCTGTGCAACCACGATGAAGTCACTTTTGTCCAGATCATAGTAAGGCTAACTACAGACAAACAAGGACAAGAAATAAAATCAGATCCACAAAAGATCTGGGTAGGTAGAAACAGAATTCCGGGGTTGGAAGGAATCTCACAACTGTCTTTTGTTCTTGCTCCCAGGTCCTGAGCCACACCCACACTCTCGAAGCCCCTGGGAATTCCTTGTACTGAAGACCTTCAAGGACAATGCCCAATCTGTCTCGGAGATTCATTCTGGTGTCTAAGAATATACACTGTCAGGAAATTTGGCTTTGTGAGTAAATTCGGACTCCTCGCACACCCATTTCCTCTGACTCTGGTCTCCGGGGGAGATGGAGCACACCCAGTGAAGGTCGTCACCAAAAGAGCCCCTGTCCATCCTGCCCCAGCTTCTCTGCTCCGGGATTAGTGCTCTCAGCTCCTTACATCTCTTTTCTTGAGTCTCACTCTCTGAACCCAGACCCACCCACGCCTTACCTTTAAACTGTCTGTTGGTTCTAAGCTGACCAACGGTTCCAGTTTGCCATAAACTTCCTGGCTTGGATGCCAGAATGTGGGACCTTCAGTGGGGAAGTCGGGGAAGTCTCAGGCGAATGGGTGTGTGTTGGCTCTACTGGCTGTTTCTAGAAAAGAAATGCTCCAGGGACAAAGGGCTACCCTGAGATAGGAGGGGTTATCTCAAGGAATACTGTGGAACTAATCTGGGTCTGGAGGCAAGGAGACTAATGTTGATCACTGTTTGTGGTTCTCTTTTCAGCCCTGACCTCCATCGGGGGGGGGGGGGGGATAGACAGAACATCCATCCCACCTCACGCAGCACACATGTCCTATGACGTCGTCGGAGGGAGTCAGGAAGAGGAGCAAGACCATCAACAGATCTGAAGTATTTGAGAGGGATGGGAAACGGGACAGCAAGAGGAAGGAGTGTCCCAGAAAAGAGAGCCTGATGCAAAAACAAGAAAGTGAGCATGGGGCTGGGATCGTGGCTTGGTTGGTAGAGTGCTTGCCTGGCATGAACAAACCCAGCACCAAATAAACAAGACAGGGTGGCACACACCTCTAACCCCAGAACTCAGGAGCTAGAGGCAGGAGGATCAGAAGTTCAAAGCCATCCTCACCTACTTAGGGAATTTGGGACTAGTTTTGGCTATATAAGTTCCTATAGAGGGACTGGGGAAATAATTTTAGAAACATATGCAAAGAAAGGGAGAAATTGACGTTGACTAAGGACCAAATATATATGATATTGGACAACACAGACAATATGAAGAGAAGTAGAGGATCTACCCAAGTTTATATCCTGGAACACCCACCAGAAACAGCCCTAACCACTTCTCCTTGTATTTCTGCACATCCTTGAGAATGGACCCTGGATTTCATGAACTTTAAAAAAAATTCAAGGTCTAATTTAAGGCTGCAAATGGCATGAAATGTAAAGTCCTTCCTATCAAGATCATCCTTTCTAAATGCAAAGCACTTTGTATATCATCGAGAAAGGAAGTTGCTTCCCCAGAAACTCGAATAGCCTGCACCTTTGCACTGTGGAATGGTCTGCATTTCTCCCAGTCTGCCAAGTAGTGATAGAATATAGTTTGTCTCCTCCAAAGCTCATCTGAAATTCCACTGCCATTGTGCAAAGCTGAGAAGCAGAACCCAAGGGCTGGTTAGGGCACCAAGAGGACACCAATGCCTTTCCTAACAGAATGAGTTCATATTCTCCAAGAGTGATTTGTTCTAGGGGCTGACTAGATGGCTCAGCAGGTAAGAGCGCGTGCTGTGCAAGCATGAGGACCCAAGTTCAAATCCCCGGCATCTATTTAAAGAGACAGGAATGATAGCACAGTTCTGTAACCTCAGTGCTATAGGGGAGAAAAGATGGACGGTTGCTGGACTTGCTGGCTGGCAGCACAGCTGGGGTCAGTGAGAGACCCTGGCTCAAAGAATAAGTGATACAACAGGATGCCTGGTTGACACCTCCTCTAGTGTCCACACTCATGCAAGGGTGTATATACACAACACATGCATGCATACACACAAATAATAATACGTTTAAGACAAAAGTGGTTGTTTGAGAAGAACCCTTCACGCTTTGCCTCTTCTCCTTGTTCCTTACTTCCTCCACCGTGCTCAGGAGCAGCATGAGACCCTCACCACACGTACCTCTTTCTTCCCAATCTTGGACTTCCTAGCCTCTAGAATCACACATCTAAGTAAATTGTTTCTACTTGTAAGTCAGCCACACTCAAGTATTCTATTTTAGGCTCAGAATGTGTCAGCCACTGTCCTAACTTACCTATGTAGTGGTTTGAATAGGAATGGCAACCGTAGACTCATGTGTTCCAATGCTTGGTCCACAGGGAGAGGCACCATTAGAAGGTGTGGTCTTGCTGGAGTAGGTGTAGCTTTGTTAGAGGAAGTGTGTCACTGAGGGAGGGCTTTAAGGATTCAGATGCCCAAGTCACACCCAGTGGAACCATCACTTCCTGCTGCCTGCAGATCCAGACATAGAAGTTTCAACTACCTCTCTAGTGCCACATCTGTCTGAATATTGCCATGCCTCCTACCCTGATGATAACAGATAAAACCATTGAATTGTAAGGCAACCTCAATTAAATGTTTCCTTTACGAGGGTTGTTGTGGTCATGATGTGTCTTCACAGCATTAAAACCCTAAGACAATCTCAAGACCCAATTTAGGTTACCATCTTCCAGTTTTAACTAAGGCTCAGGGATGGGCATGTAGCTCCATTGGTAGAGTGCTTGCTTAGTAATCACAAAACCCTGAGCTCATCATAAACCAGATGTGGTAGCATATGCCTATAATCCTAGCACTCAGAAGTTGGAGGCAAGGGGATCAGAAGTTCAAGGCATTCTTTGCTACTGAACTGAGTTTAAGACTAGTCTCTGATATGTGAGATTTGTCTAAAAAAAAATTCAAATAAGGCTCAGAGATGTTAGGAAGCTTCCCCATGATTGAGGGTAAAGGAAGATTTTAGTACAAATCTCATGGCTCTGGGGCCAGGGTTTATACTTTTTATAAACTTGCTTCTTGACATATGGAACCCAGATGTTCTGGATCTAGAATCTAGACAATTTGGAAATGGTTTCATCAGACTCTCCATGAGTTTTTGGTATACCGCCAACTGAAAAAATATGAGGGTCACCCTAAGATTATCCTTCATTGTGTGTGTGGCAGGGGGTGAGTGTGAATGCACGTGGAGACCAGAGGTTAACATCAGATATCTTTCTTAAATGTTCTACGCTGGGACAGGCGTCTCCCTCGTGGCCGGAGCTTGCATATTAGACTGTAGTTAGCCAGCTTCCTCCAGGGCTCCCCTGTCTCTGCCTCCTAAGTGCCTAGATTTCTAAGCAGATCACCAAACCCACCTAGCATTTACGTAGGTTCTGGGGGTTTCAACTCTGGTCCTTGTGTTTTCGGGGGACGTATTTCAGTTCCGAGCCATCTCCCAAGCCCTAGGACTATCCTTTCTTTCTTTCTTTCTTTCTTTCTTTCTTTCTTTCTTTCTTTCTTTCTTTCTTTCTTTCTTTCTTTCTTCCTTTTTTTGGTTTTTTGAGACAGGGTTTCTCTGTGTAGCTTTGGCGCCTTTCCTGGAACTCACTCTGTAGCCCAGGCTGGCCTTGAACTCACAGAGATCCTCCTGTCTCTGCCTCCCGAGTGCTGGGATTAAAGGTGTGCACCACCACTGCCCGGGTGGACAATCTTTCTTGAAACAAAAATGCTTAAGTGAATCAAATGCCCTGATCACTGGCTCCTCTGCAGTGGTCCCGCTGGGTCTACTCTGGGGTTTGATGCTTGTGTCTTGTGTCCTGGCTCCCTGTCAGCTCCTCCTTTACACCCAGGGTGGAGGCTTGTTCTCTCAGCTGCTATTTATATCTATATTTGTTCAGGGGCTTCCTTCCTGGTTCCCCTTTCGCTTCAAGATCTCTTCTCAGTGGCTTTGGCTTGGATGTCTAACTCTGAGTGTAACTCAAAATCCAAACCACAGATAATGCCAAGCAGAAGTTTGTTTCTTTTCTTCACTGGGGACTTGGCCCTCATAGGATGAAGGCTCAGTCAAAAGTTAATGCTCCTCAAGTCATCCACAGGGGAGTAAGTGACAGGTAAAAAAGAAATTGGGCTTTCTATCTCTTTGAACCAAGTGAACAGTATGTTACTGTTTTATCTATTTACTTCTTGTTGGATGTGTTTTATTAACAATCTAGCAGTGAAGGAAGCTCCCATCATGTCTCTTTTATAGGTGTGAGGGACACAGTGTCTGTGTTCGTGCAAAGTGCTTCTGTGGGAGCCTGGGTGTGAGATCCTGGCTGCAAGCGAGTTGAGTAGTCTTCTGGCTTAAAGTCTTCAGCTAAAAGTCTCTCTCAGTCAGCTATTTTAGTTTGTTCAGGGCTTCATAACTCATTGTTCCCACATTCTCCTCCTTTAATGCTAATCCTTTCTGGTGTGCTTTTCAAAGAAGGCTCCTGTAGCCCAGTCTGGTGCTGAACTCAGTGTTAGCCAAGAATGACCTTGTATTCCTGACCCTCCTGCCTCTGACTGGGAACACAGGCATGTGCCACCAGAGATGGTTTATATAGCACTGGAATAAAACCTGGTGCCTTATGCATGCTAGACAAGTACTCTACCCACTGAGCCATGTCCCTAGCCCTCTGCTACAGTTTTAATTGTATTTTTTTTTTATGGGTGCCCTCAGCTGAATCAAAGAATCCATCACTGTGTTACTTTTTAGTAAATAGTAAGGATTATGTGTTAGATATATTCTGAAAAGACTGAGTGGGTTAGAATAAGGGTTAAGTATTAGATCAACTTCGCTGGGCATAGTGGCGTACGCCTTTAATTCCATACTTGGTAGGCAGAGGCAGGCAGATTGCTGATTTTGAGACCAACCCGGTCTACACAGTGAGTTCTAAAGCAGCCAGAGCTACACAGTGAGACTGTCCTGAACCCCATCCCCAAAGTACTAGATCAACTTTGAACAAAAGGAAATCAGGATGAATAAAGTATCTAAGAAGAGAAAGTTGGGATGCTGTTAGGATCTACATACTCTAGGGAGTTAAGCTGCAGAAGGTTATAATTAAGAGACTTAAGGATGAAAGAAAGAAGAAAAGAAGACACAGGAAAACGGAGAATTCGTGAGATGCTGAAAAGCACAGAGAGGATGACGTCTTATGGTAAACAGGGTGGAGAAACACCAACAGTCCCCAGATCTGACTGGGCGACATTCAAACAAGAGCCGCCATGAGACACAAACACAAGAGTAAACGTTAGACACTACTAGAAGGTAAGAGGAGAGAGAATACTTTTGGAATGAATCCTGCTACCACTGCAGGGTCAAACGGTGAAGTTCTCAGATCCTCCTGGCTCTAGTGCCTCCCATGAAGTGGGTGTAGCGGAGAGGAGGAGGGGACCGTTGGTCTCTCAAGTCTGTGTCCTCAGGTCTATGGGACTTTGAGGCTGGAGGCCTCCTTCCCAGATGTTCTCTGTGCTTTTCTCTCTGTAACTTAATGTAAACCCCACACCTGAAGAAGAAAGCTGCTTTTTTTTTTTTTGCCATGTTCCAACCCTTAGATACTAGCCTTTCTGTTTTCTTTTTGAACACTCCTAGAATTGGAAAGAACACCAACTGTAGGCAGCTCAGCAGTTTCAGACTTGAGATTTCAAAATCTCAGAGTCAACATGAAGCCCATTAGTGTCCTAGAGAGGAGGTTCCAGGGTGGGCAGTTTGAACAAGCTGATGCTCTCCCATGGGTGCCCGGGTGTCCTCAACTCTATCTAGTTCCTTCTCCGTTCTCCTGTGACTTGCAGATGGAGCAAGTCTAACAGGCACTCACCACATCCTGAGCAAGGCCTTCCCCTGCGGCTGCCCACCAGTCATAAGAATTCCTTATGACTCCTTAGGCTGAAGCAAAGTTTACCTACTTGACGTTTCCATCGACTACACCAGCCACGCCTCTATGCCGCAGTGTTGGTAATTCTCTCTGTAGTGTTTGCTTCGTGTTTTGGTTGTTTGTTTCATTGGTTGGTTAGTTAGCTTGGGTTTTTTGAGACA